>NW_028158775.1:172500-381376 GCF_964263955.1 Coregonus lavaretus | reverse complement strand
AGAGAGATGAGAGGGGAGAGAGAGAGAGGAGAGATGAGAGGGGAGAGCGATGAGAGGGGAGAGAGAGAGATTAGAGGGGAGAGAGAGAGAGGAGAGATGAGAGGGGAGAGCGATGAGAGGGGAGAGAGAGAGATTAGAGGGGAGAGAGAGAGAGGAGAGATGAGAGGGGAGAGCGATGAGAGGGGAGAGAGAGAGATGAGAGGGGAGAGAGAGAGAGGAGAGATGAGAGGGGAGAGGAGAGGGGAGAGGGGAGGGGAGAGGCGAGAGAGATGAGAGGGGAGAGAGAGAGATGAGAGGGGAGAGAGAGAGAGAGGAGAGATGAGAGGGGAGAGGAGAGTGGAGAGGGGAGGGGAGGGGAGAGGCGAGAGAGATGAGAGGCGAGAGAGAGAGAGATGAGAGGGGAGAGAGAGAGAGAGATGAGAGGGGAGAGGAGAGGAGAGATGAGAGGGGAGAGGAGAGGAGAGATGAGAGGGGAGAGGGGAGAGGAGAGGGGAGAGGCGAGAGAGAGAGAGATGAGAGGGGTGTGTATCAATGTGTGCGTGTATCAGTGTGTGTGTGTATACAGTGAGGGAAAAAAGTATTTGATCCCCTGCTGATTTTGTACGTTTGCCCACTGACAAAGACATGATCAGTCTATAAATTTAATGGTAGGTTTATTTGAACAGTGAGAGACAGAATAACAACAAAAATCCAGAAAAACGTATGTCAAAAATGTTATGAATTTATTTGCATTTTAATGAGGCAAATAAGTATTTGACCCTCTGCAAAACATTAATTAGTACTTGGTGGCAAAACCCTTGTTGGCAATCACAGAGGTCAGACGTTTCTTGTAGTTGGCCACCAGGTTTGCACACATCTCAGGAGGGATTTTGTCCCACTCCTCTTTGCAGATCTTCTCCAAGTCATTAAGGTTTCGAGCCTGACGTTTGGCAACTCGAACCTTCAGCTCCCTCCACAGATTTTCTATGGGATTAAGGTCTGGAGACTGGCTAGGCCACTCCAGGACCTTAATGTGCTTCTTCTTGAGCCACTCCTTTGTTGCCTTGGCCGTGTGTTTTGGGTCATTTTCATGCTGGAATACCCATCCAGAGCCAATTTTCAATGCCCTGGCTGAGGGAAGGAGGTTCTCACCCAAGATTTGACGGTACATGGCCCCGTCCATCGTCCCTTTGATGCGGTGAAGTTGTCCTGTTCCCTTAGCAGAAAAACACCCCCAAAGCATAATGTTTCCACCTCCATGTTTGACAGTGGGGATGGTGTTCTTGGGGTCATAGGCAGCATTCCTCCTCCTCCAAACACGGCAAGTTGAGTTGATGGCAAACAGCTCCATTTTGGTCTCATCTGACCACAACACTTTCACCCAGTTCTCCTTTGAATCATTCAGATGTTCATTGGCAAACTTCAGACGGCCCTGTATATGTGCTTTCTTGAGCAGGGGGACCTTGCGGGCACTGCAGGATTTCAGTCCTTCACGGGGTAGTGTGTTACCAATTGTTTTCTTGGTGACTATGGTCCCAGCTGCCTTGAGATCATTGACAAGATCCTCCCGTGTAGTTCTGGGCTGATTCCTCACCGTTCTCATGATCATTGCTACTCCACGAGGTGAGATCTTGCATGGAGCCCCAGGCCGAGGGAGATTGACAGTTATTTTGTGTTTCTTCCATTTGCAAATAATCGCACCAACTGTTGTCACCTTTTCACCAAGCTGCTTGGCGATGCTCTTGTAGCCCATTCCAGCCTTGTGTAGGTCTACAATCTTGTCCCTGACATCCTTGGAGAGCTCTTTGGTCTTGGCCATGGTGGAGAGTTTGGAATCTGATTGATTGATTGCTTCTGTGGACAGGTGTCTTTTATACAGGTAACAAACTGGGATTAGGAGCACTCCCTTTAAGAGTGTGCTCCTAATCTCAGTTCGTTACCTGTATAAAAGACACCTGGGAGCCAGAAATCTTTCAGATTGAGAGGGGGTCAAATACTTATTTCCCTCATTAAAATGCAAATCAATTTATATCATTTTTGACATGCGTTTTTCTGGATTTTTGTTGTTGTTATTCTGACTCTCACTGTTCAAATAAACCTACCATTAAAATGATACACTGATCATGTCTTTGTCAGTGGGCAAACGTACAAAATCAGCAGGGGATCAAATACTTTTTTCCCCTCACTGTAAGTGTGTATCAGTGTGTGTGTGTGTGTGTGTTTGTGTGGGGGTAACAGTGTGTATCAGTGTGTCTTACTTGCTGCTGTCGTTTGGTTCGTCTCCATCAGAAGAAGATGAAGGAGAGGGGGAGGGGCCAGAGGGAGCGGCCGTGTGGTGATTCGGTAATCTACTTCCTCCCTGGTCATATGGAGCCGACCAATCGGTGAAGGCCATTTTCCCTGCCAGTGAATCTTTGCAGTCCTGCAGGGGAGGTGGGGGGTTCTGGAACAGAGAGGTGTTGCCTGGACCGTATGGAGCATTCTGATAGGGTGGCTGTACACCCTGGGGATGGAACTGGGGGAGAGAGAGAGATTATAGGACTACAACTAGCTAGACTACAGCCATTGTTGCTGGATTTAGTGGCGGCAAGAGCCCCAACTGAGTCAATACAAGAGGAGAGCCAGCTGCTGTACTACTGAGTCAATACAAGAGGAGAGCCAGCTGCTGTACTACTGAGTCAATACAAGAGGAGAGCCAGCTGCTGTACTACTGAGTCAATACAAGAGGAGAGCCAGCTGCTGTACTACTGAGTCAATACAAGAGGAGAGCCAGCTGCTGTACTACTGAGTCAATACAAGAGGAGAGCCAGCTGCTGTACTACTGAGTCAATACAAGAGGAGAGACAGCTGCTGTACTACTGAGTCAATACAAGAGGAGAGCCAGCTGCTGTACTACTGAGTCAATACAAGAGGAGAGACAGCTGCTGTACTACTGAGTCAATACAAGAGGAGAGCCAGCTGCTGTACTACTGAGTCAATACAAGAGGAGAGCCAGCTGCTGTACTACTGAGTCAATACAAGAGGAGAGCCAGCTGCTGTACTACTGAGTCAATACTGAGTCATGCCCACAGAAATGTGCGGCCAACATGAACCCCACCCCTCCACAGTAGGGTTAGGAGGTAATAACTATCTACATCAGAGACATGTGACTCCTACCTGGTGCTTTACAGTCTGCATCGCCCCCATGTGGCCAGGAGGTCCCCCAAACGGAGCCGGACCAAACCCTGGCACTAAACACACAGACAGATAAATAAATTACTTGTCCAATTTAGCAGGTCTAACAAGTATTGAGAAAAAGCTTTAGCCAATGGTGCTTGTTGTATCACTGACTACAAGAGATACTGTATGACGGACAGCGGCCTTCGCCAATTGCAGGGTAACTCACAGAGGTAGGGGGAGGGTCCCATGGAGAGGGGGCGGGGTTTAGAGGCAGCTGAGAAATACTCCACAGCCCTCTTAAAACGCTGCACCTTGTCCTCCATACGAGACTAGAGGAGAGAGACAGAGGACAGAGAGAGAGGACAGAGGAGAGAGGACAGAGGAGAGACAGAGGACAGAGGACAGAGGACAGAGAGAGAGACAGAGGACAGAGAGAGAGAGAGGACAGAGAGAGAGAGAGAGGACAGAGAGAGAGGACAGAGAGAGAGAGAGGACAGAGAGAGAGAGAGGACAGAGGACAGAGACAGAGAGAGAGACAAAGGACAGGACAGAGACAGAGGACAGAGAGAGAGAGACAGGACAGAGGACAGAGAGAGAGACAGAGGACAGAGAGAGAGACAGAGAGAGAGAGACAGGACAGAGGACAGAGAGAGAGAGAGACAGGACAGAGGACAGAGAGAGAGACAGAAGACAGAGAGAGAGACAGAGGACAGAGACAGAGAGAGAGAGAGAGAGAGAGAGAGACAGGACAGAGGACAGAGAGAGAGACAGAGGACAGAGACAGGACAGAGAGAGAGGACAGAGAGAGAGAGAGGACAGAGAGAGAGAGAGGACAGAGAGAGAGAGAGAGAGAGGACAGAGAGAGAGAGAGGACAGAGAGAGAGAGAGAGAGAGAGAGAGAGAGGACAGAGAGAGAGAGAGAGGACAGAGAGAGAGAGAGGACAGAGAGAGAGAGAGGACAGAGAGAGAGAGAGAGAGGACAGAGAGAGAGGACAGAGAGAGAGAGAGAGAGGACAGAGAGAGAGAGAGAGAGAGAGAGAGAGGACAGAGAGAGAGAGAGAGAGAGAGAGGACAGAGAGAGAGAGAGAGAGAGAGAGGACAGAGAGAGAGAGAGGACAGAGAGAGAGAGAGAGAGGACAGAGAGAGAGAGAGAGAGAGAGGACAGAGAGAGAGAGAGAGAGAGAGAGAGAGGACAGAGAGAGAGAGAGAGGACAGAGAGAGAGAGAGAGAGAGGACAGAGAGAGAGAGAGAGAGAGAGAGAGAGGACAGAGAGAGAGAGAGAGAGAGGACAGAGAGAGAGAGAGAGAGAGAGAGAGAGGACAGAGAGAGAGAGAGAGAGAGAGAGAGAGAGAGAGAGAGAGAGAGAGAGAGAGAGAGAGAGACTGTGTAAACTAGTGGTGTGTGTACTAGTGGTGTGTGTGTGTGTGTGTGTGTGTGTGTGTGTGTGTGTGTGTGTGTGTATACCTGTGACTGTTTGAAGACGTCCCTGGCGATAACGTCGAGGTTCCCCAGGTCTTTAATGGAGGAGACATACTCTGACACCGCCTTGATAACCACCTCACAGGGAGGCAGGACCAACTGGTGGGCACGTACCTAGAGGGATAGAGGTCAGGGGTCAGACACCACCTCAAAGGGAGGCAGGACCAACTGGTGGGCACGTACCTAGAGGGTTAGAGGTCAGGGGTCAGACACCACCTCACAGGGAGGCAGGACCAACTGGTGGGCACGGACCTAGAGGGTTAGAGGTCAGGGGTCAGACACCACCTTAATAACCACCTCACAGGGAGGCAGGACCAACTGGTGGGCACATACCTAGAGGGTTAGAGGTCAGGGGTCAGACACCACCTCACAGGGAGGCAGTACCAACTGGTGGGCACGTACCTAGAGGGATAGAGGTCAGGGGTCAGACACCACCTCACAGGGAGGCAGGACCAACTGGTGGGCACGCACCTAGAGGGATAGAGGTCAGGGGTCAGACACCACCTCACAGGGAGGCAGGACCAACTGGTGGGCACGCACCTAGAGGGTTAGAGGTCAGGGGTCAGACACCACCTCACAGGGAGGCAGGACCAACTGGTGGGCACGTACCTAGAGGGTTAGAGGTCAGGGGTCAGACACCACCTCACAGGGAGGCAGGACCAACTGGTGGGCACGCACCTAGAGGGATAGAGGTCAGGGGTCAGACACCACCTTAATAACCACCTCACAGGGAGGCAGGACCAACTGGTGGGCACGGACCTAGAGGGATAGAGGTCAGGGGTCAGACACCACCTCACAGGGAGGCAGGACCAACTGGTGGGCACGTACCTAGAGGGTTAGAGGTCAGGGGTCAGACACCACCTTAATAACCACCTCACAGGGAGGCAGGACCAACTGGTGGGCACGTACCTAGAGGGTTAGAGGTCAGGGGTCAGGGGTCAGACACCACCTTAATAACCACCTCACAGGGAGGCAGGACCAACTGGTGGGCACGCACCTAGAGGGTTAGAGGTCAGGGGTCAACACCACCTTAATAACCACCTCACAGGGAGGCAGTACCAACTGGTGGGCACGTACCTAGAGGGATAGAGGTCAGGGGTCAGACACCACCTTAATAACCACCTCACAGGGAGGCAGTACCAACTGGTGGGCACGTACCTAGAGGGTTAGAGGTCAGGGGTCAGACACCACCTTAATAACCACCTCACAGGGAGGCAGGACCAACTGGTGGGCACGTACCTAGAGGGTTAGAGGTCAGGGGTCAGGGGTCAGACACCACCTTAATAACCACCTCACAGGGAGGCAGTACCAACTGGTGGGCACGGACCTAGAGGGTTAGAGGTCAGGGGTCAGACACCACCTCACAGGGAGGCAGTACCAACTGGTGGGCACGCACCTAGAGGGTTAGAGGTCAGGGGTCAGACACCACCTCACAGGGAGGCAGGACCAACTGGTGGGCACGCACCTAGAGGGTTAGAGGTCAGGGGTCAGACACCACCTCACAGGGAGGCAGGACCAACTGGTGGGCACGCACCTAGAGGGTTAGAGGTCAGGGGTCAGACACCACCTCACAGGGAGGCAGGACCAACTGGTGGGCACGCACCTAGAGGGTTAGAGGTCAGGGGTCAGACACCACCTCACAGGGAGGCAGTACCAACTGGTGGGCACGCACCTAGAGGGTTAGAGGTCAGGGGTCAGACACCACCTTAATAACCACCTCACAGGGAGGCAGGACCAACTGGTGGGCACGCACCTAGAGGGTTAGAGGTCAGGGGTCAGACACCACCTTAATAACCACCTCACAGGGAGGCAGGACCAACTGGTGGGCACGCACCTAGAGGGTTAGAGGTCAGGGGTCAGACACCACCTTAATAACCACCTCACAGGGAGGCAGGACCAACTGGTGGGCACGCACCTAGAGGGTTAGAGGTCAGGGGTCAGACACCACCTTAATAACCACCTCACAGGGAGGCAGGACCAACTGGTGGGCACGTACCTAGAGGGATAGAGGTCAGGGGTCAGACACCACCTCACAGGGAGGCAGGACCAACTGGTGGGCACGCACCTAGAGGGATAGAGGTCAGGGGTCAGAGGTAAAAGATGTGCCAGACAGCAGGGGTAGAGCTTAATGTTATGGTTTAGAAGTAAATAGAAGAGGCCGTCAGGGTTAAAGGTCAGGGGTCAGAGGTAAAAGATGTGCCAGACAGCAGGGGTAGAGCTTAATGTTATGGTTTAGAAGTAAATAGAAGAGGCCGTCAGGGTTAAAGGTCAGGGGTCAGAGGTTATACCTTGAGTGAGGCCAGGGGGTGTTCTGGTCCTAAAAGGCTCCAGTGGAAGGCAGCCAGGTCCTCGTCAGGGAGAATATGGTTCCCTATTGGGGGGAAGAGAGAAAGAGGGATTGAGAAAGCCCAGTTGTGTGTGTTTGGGCTGGGCGATATATTGAATTCATTTGAATGTATGTGTTTGCGCGATATTCCAGATGTCTGTATCACAAGAATCAAGGTTTTATGTTGATTTTTTCTGAGCGTTTGTCTGCTTGTTCTCTGTTTGTCTTTATGGTCTCGTCTCCTTCACTCCTCTGAGCTGTGGACCTTCCCATTTACACCAGAGATCTGTATATAATGAAGAGATGCTCCTTCCCATTTACACCAGAGATCTGTATATAATGAAGAGATGCTCCTTCCCATTTACACCAGAGATCTGGATATAATGAAGAGATGCTCCTTCCCATTTACACCAGAGATCTGTATATAATGAAGAGATGCTCCTTCCCATTTACACCAGAGATCTGTATATAATGAAGAGATGCTCCTTCCCATTTACACCAGAGATCTGGATATAATGAAGAGATGCTCCTTCCCATTTACACCAGAGATCTGTATATAATGAAGAGATGCACCTTCCCATTTACACCAGAGATCTGTATATAATGAAGAGATGCTCCTTCCCATTTACACCAGAGATCTGTATATAATGAAGAGATGCTCCTTCCCATTTACACCAGAGATCTGTATATAATGAGGAGATGCTCCTTCCCATTTACACCAGAGATCTGTATATAATGAAGAGATGCTCCTTCCCATTTACACCAGAGATCTGGATATAATGAAGAGATGCTCCTTCCCATTTACACCAGAGATCTGGATATAATGAAGAGATGCTCCTTCCCATTTACACCAGAGATCTGGATATAATGAAGAGATGCTCCTTCCCATTTACACCAGAGATCTGTATATAATGAGGAGATGCTCCTTCCCATTTACACCAGAGATCTGTATATAATGAAGAGATGCTCCTTCCCATTTACACCAGAGATCTGTATATAATGAAGAGATGCTCCTTCCCATTTACACCAGAGATCTGGATATAATGAAGAGATGCTCCTTCCCATTTACACCAGAGATCTGTCTATAATGAAGAGATGCTCCTTCCCATTTACACCAGAGATCTGGATATAATGAAGAGATGCTCCTTCCCATTTACACCAGAGATCTGTATATAATGAAGAGATGCTCCTTCCCATTTACACCAGAGATCTGGATATAATGAAGAGATGCTCCTTCCCATTTACACCAGAGATCTGGATATAATGATGAGATGCTCCTTCCCATTTACACCAGAGATCTGGATATAATGATGAGATGCTCCTTCCCATTTACACCAGAGATCTGGATATAATGAGGAGATGCTCCTTCCCATTTACACCAGAGATCTGTATATAATGAAGAGATGCTCCTTCCCATTTACACCAGAGATCTGGATATAATGATGAGATGCTCCTTCCCATTTACACCAGAGATCTAGATATAATGAAGAGATGCTCCTTCCCATTTACACCAGAGATCTGTATATAATGAAGAGATGCTCCTTCCCATTTACACCAGAGATCTGGATATAATGAAGAGATGCTCCTTCCCATTTACACCAGAGATCTGGATATAATGAAGAGATGCTCCTTCCCATTTACACCAGAGATCTGTATATAATGAAGAGATGCACCTTCCCATTTACACCAGAGATCTGGATATAATGAAGAGATGCTCCTTCCCATTTACACCAGAGATCTGTATATAATGAAGAGATGCACCTTCCCATTTACACCAGAGATCTGTATATAATGAAGAGATGCTCCTTCCCATTTACACCAGAGATCTGGATATAATGAAGAGATGCCCGTCTCCCCCCTAACAATGGGAGTTGTCCCATAGGTAGGAAGAAAGGTGACAAGCTTTAGGTCCAAAATAAGCCCATAGAAACGCAATGACTTATTATGGACAGATTTGAGCTTCACCTCTTCCTCTATGGTTTACACACACACCAAGCCCCTCCCCCTGTCTCTCACAACAACATAGTTGACAGATCTTCCTCTCTGACGAGCGGTTTCAACTCGCTATTTGCATTTGAGGTTTGGTCCAACATAATCTATCATATGGACACAAACACATTGAGACATTATTTTACTGGAATAGAGAAGTTAACTTTAGTAACGATACCCTTTTTATGTCTCAACTACTCAAATTGCACGCAGAGCAGACACTGCTAAAACCAGAGTATTAATGAACATTTATTGTGGAAAATGCAGAGGCATTGAGATACCGCTAGCAGCATGTTAGCCAAAGGTTGTTATACTCAATGTCTAGTCTGTGTTTTATAAATGTGCAATAAGCATAAAACACAATTATATAAGGAATTGGCAACTCGTTCTCATTCTGAGAAATAAGGTAGTCCACTTGATTTCAGCATCTGAACAAAGTGGACAGGCTAACGTGCTTTTCAAACAGTTGGGAGACGGACAGGAGTGTGTTCATAACAATTCAACTGTTCAACCTTGCTAGCTAGCAAATAGATCCACGTTGGCTAAACTTGAAATATAAAGATTAGGCGTCTAATCACTAGCACGTGGGCTTGAGAGATTGTTGATGAGGCCTGTGTTAAATGTCTATAGGCTAATGCCTGCTACCAGAAGTTAGTCATTATTAGTGAATGTGCATTATGCTTGGCTCTAGTAACATTTGTAACAAAAACACCAGATCAGTGATTATTGCAACAAAAAAAAGCAGGTGAAACTATACTGAACAAAATTAAATGCAACATGCAACAATTTCAAAGATTTTACAGAGTTACAGTTCATATGAGGAAATCAGTAAATTGAAATAAATTCATTAGGCCCTAATCTATGGATTTCACATGACTGGGCAGGTGTTCCTGGGAGGGCATAGGCCCACCCACTGGGAAGCCAGGCCCAGCCAATCAGAATGAGTTTTTCCCCACAAAAGAGCTATTACAGACAGAAATACTCCTCAGCACCCCCACCCTCCCCCCTCAGACGATCCCACAGGTGTAGAAGCCGGATGTGGAGGTCCTGGGCTGGCGTGGTTACACATGGTCTGGGGAGGTCCTGGGCTGGCGTGGTTACACGTGGTCTGGGGAGGTCCTGGGCTGGCGTGGTTACACGTGGTCTGGGGTTGTGAGGCCGTTGGACATACTGCCAAATTCTTTAAAACGACGTTGGAGGCAGTTTAACATTCAATTATCTGGCAAGAGCTCTGGTGGACATTCCTGCAGTCAGTATACCAATTGCACACTCCCTCAAAACTTGAGACATCTGTGGCATTGTGTTGAGAACAAAATGCATATTTTAAAAGAGGCATTTTGTTGTCCCCAGCACAAGGTGCACCTGTGTAATGATCACGCTGTTTAATCAGCTTATTGATATACCACACCTGTCAGGTGGATGGATTATCTTGGCAAAGGAGAAATGGTTATCTTGGCAAAGGAGAAATGCTCACTAACATGGATATAAACAAATTTGAGCACAACATTTGAGAGAAATAAGCTTTTTGTGTGTATGTAAGATTCCTGGGATTTTTTATTTCAGCTCATGAAACATGGGACCAACACTTTACATGTTGTGTTTATACTTTAGTTCGGTGTATTTTGATGAAATAATTAAATTATAAGTGTGTCTTACGGTTGTGGAAGGCTTATATTTAGACTAGGTATAACTTCACAAGCCCTGAATTCATTAGATTATTGCTGACTGTTTGAAATAGTGTATTTTACCTTTAATTGTAAGACAACACTTATTTAGAGAAACAATTTTTTTTTATGGATATATACACTGCTCAAAAAAATAAAGGGAACACTTAAACAACACATCCTAGATCTGAATGAATGAAATAATCTTATTAAATACTTTTTTCTTTCCATAGTTGAATGTGCTGACAACAAAATCACACAAAAATTATCAATAGAAATCTAATTTATCAACCCATGGAGGTCTGGATTTGGAGTCACACTCAAAATTAAAGTGGAAAACCACACTATAGGCTGATCCAATTTTGATGTAATGTCCTTAAAACAAGTCAAAATGAGGCTCAGTAGTGTGTGTGGCCTCCACGTGCCTGTATGACCTCCCTACAACGCCTGGGCATGCTCCTGATGAGGTGGCGGATGGTCTCCTGAGGGATCTCCTCCCAGACCTGGACTAAAGCATCCGCCAACTCCTGGACAGTCTGTGGTGCAACGTGGCGTTGGTGGATGGAGCGAGACATGATGTCCCAGATGTGCTCAATTGGATTCAGGTCTGGGGAACGGGTGGGCCAGTCCATAGCATCAATGCCTTCCTCTTGCAGGAACTGCTGACACACTCCAGCCACATGAGGTCTAGCATTGTCTTGCATTAGGAGGAACCCAGGGCCAACCGCACCAGCATATGGTCTCACAAGAGGTCTGAGGATCTCATCTCGGTACCTAATGGCAGTCAGGCTACCTCTGGCGAGCACATGGAGGGCTGTGCAGCCCCCCAATGAAATGCCACCCCACACCATGACTGACCCACCGCCTTACCGGTCATGCTGGAGGATGTTGCAGGCAGCAGAACGTTCTCCATGGCGTCTCTAGACTCTGTCACGTCTGTCACATGTGCTCAGTGTGAACCTGCTTTCATCTGTGAAGGTCACAGGGCGCCAGTGGTGAATCTGCCAATCTTGGTGTTCTCTGGCAAATGCCAAACGTCCTGCACGGTGTTGGGCTGTAAGCACAACCCCCACCTGTGGACGTCGGGCCCTCATACCACCCTCATGGAGTCTGTTTCTGACCGTTTGAGCAGACATGCACATTTGTGGCCTGCTGGAGGTCATTTTGCAGGGCTCTGGCAGTGCTCCTCCTGCTCCTCCTTGCACAAAGGCGGAGGTTGCAGTCCTGCTGCTGGGTTGTTGCCCTCCTACGGCCTCCTCCACGTCTCCTGATGTACTGGCCTGTCTCCTGGTAGCGCCTCCATGCTCTGGACACTACGCTGACAGACACAGCAAACCTTCTTTCCATAGCTCGCATTGATGTGCCATCCTGGATGAGCTGCACTACCTGAGCCACTTGTGTGGGTTGTAGACTCCGTCTCATGCTACCACTAGAGTGAAAGCACCGCCAGCATTCAAAAGTGACCAAAACATCAGCCAGGAAGCATAGGAACTGAGAAGTGGTCTGTGGTCACCACCTGCAGAACCAGTCCTTTATTGGGGGTGTCTTGCTAATTGCCTATAATTTCCACCTGTTGTCTATTCCATTTGCACAACAGCATGTGACATTTATTGTCAATCAGTGTTGCTTCCTAAGTGGACAGTTTGATTTCACAGAAGTGTGATTGACTTGGAGTTACATTGTGTTGTTTAAGTGTTCCCTTTATTTTTTTGAGCAGTGTATATATATATATATATATATATATATATATATATATATATATATATATATATATATATATATATATATATATATATATATATATATATATATATATATATATATCATGAATCACCCATAAGTTAAAAAAAAATCTAGATCAGATTTTTCGGCCATATCGCCTAGTGTGTGAGTATCGTTTCTGCCCCCCCTTCTGACCTTCTATGGGTCTGTTAGGGCTGAATATCACATCACAATATTTTTAACACTTTTTGATGGTATGACTGTATTTTATGTTTTTGAATAATTAAAGTTCTAAAAATGCTTTATGAGTAGATCATGACCCTAGGGTGGCAACACAAATTATAAGTGATTTCAAATGGGGCTTTCTCTTTTACCAAATAGGGCAATCTTCTGTATACCCCCCCTTACCTTGTCACAACACAACTGATTGGCTGAAACTCATTAAGAAGGAAAGAAATTCCACAAATTAACTTATAAGAATGCACACCTGTTAATTGAAAACATTCCAGGTGACTACCTCATGAAGCTGGTTGAGAGAATGCCAAGAGTGTGCAAAGCTGTCATCAAGGCAAAGGGTGGCTACTTGAAGAATCTCAAATAACATATTTTGATTTGTTTAACATTTTTTTGGTTACTACATGATTCCATATGTGTTATTTCATAGTTTGGATGTCTTCACTATTATTCTACAATGTAGAAAATAGTAAAAATAAAGAAAAACCATTGAATGAGTAGGTGTCCAAACTTTTGACTGGTAGTGTATGTAGTCAGATGTCTCTCCTGTTTGCAGCTACTATTAACAAATTGTTTTTCAATTAAAAAGCCTTACTTAAATCATCAACAGTCACAGTATTGTGGAAATTGTTTTTATGGCTTTGTTTTTCATTAATATTAAGGAGTATGTAAAACAAATAATTTAGTCGAGTTGTTATAGAATGAATTGAAATGTATTTTACGTAAATTGACAGATATTTAACTCATATTGGTAAATCGACCCTGTGAATGGCATTTGACTGGTCAGTTCATTCAGCATCTTCATGAATGATATCACCACGCAGGTTACACAGGGCAGCACAGATTCAAAGTCTTTTGTCCATTTTAGATGTTGATTGGCACTGTCTGTGAGATGATTCTAAACCACTTGAGCCTTTGAATGACGCGTTCCACATGAACCCTCACGTTAGCTATCCGTCTTGTACATGTGTTGTCCTCCTCTGACAGATGTGCGCCTCTTTTTGTGAAGGCTGGAATTGTTAATTTGACCTCTCGTGTAGCAGATCATGGATTGTGAAGCCCCGGTCAGCCATGACCTCATCACCAGGACAGAGGTACTCCAGTAACCCAGAATCTGATGTTATATATTTGTTGCTACATCTACCTCCATATGCTGAAGAGATGAACATCACTGGCCACCAGGTACTTGATGGTGTTCTGGGAGCAGTAATGGCTGAATGACTCCCCCTTGAATCCAGATTCTTGCATTTCTGTAAAGCAGTTTCTGAGCAGTCAATAATGCAAGTTGTTCCTGGGTAGTGGTCCTCAAAACATTGTGGCATTGTAGCACGGATGGTCTCCCTTGGCAGCCATGGAATGTACTCCCTCAGATTCTCTTCCATCATGTCAATCCAATAACTAAATCACTAGACTGACAAAACTCTGGGAAACACCAAACCTTTATGCTAAGTGCTGCTGCAGCAAGTTAAGCTTCAGCTTCATCGGTGTCATCAGGAGTTGGTCTGTCAGGTCTAACTGAAAGCTGCCTTTGTAGAGGGGTAGAAGATGTTCCGCCGGGGTAGAAAAGGCAGCAAGAGACAAGCCTGTATGCAGTCGACAGAGTGCTTCCGCACAGGTAGTGGGCTTTACATGATCACCTGAGCTGTAGTTGTGATCACTTAGAGATGGGTCTTCCCATTGGGTTTGGGCATCCTTCTCTGAAGGCATATCCATTCCTTCTATCTGTGTTGGCCAATCCCCATTTTCAATTTGGTGAACACTTGAGCCAGTCAAGCTCTACACCCGTTGTAAAGCGAATTAATGTGCTTAATTTTAAGAAGTTATTTGGTCACTTTAGTTGTGATACAAACCTTATCAAAACATATTGGTTTCAACAGGCTTCCCGTTACGACGTCGACCACGAAGATCCATCTGCTAGGCCCGGCCTCTTGCTCGCCAGTGTCCGAACTACCTCCGAACTATTGCTGTTCACCGGACCTTATGATAACTCAGCTATGCAGCTGATGCCTGCTGGACTGTTCCTTTATACGGTACCGCATCCTGTTTATGTTTAGCTTCAGCCCAAACTGTGTCACCATTACCAGCTGTTGTCTTAGCTCTCAAATAACACCTGTGATTGCTTTATGCCTCTCTCCCATGTCAATATGCCTTGCTTATTGCTGTTTCAGTTATTTCTTATTGTACTATTTCACTGTAGATCCCCCAGTCTCGCTCAACCTGCCTTAGATAGCTCCTTTATCCCAACCCCCATACACGCAGACACCGACTCAATCGGTGCCTCCAGTGATGCTCTCTCTTTCATCGTTACCCAACGCTTAGGTTTACCTCCACTGTACTCATATCCTTCCATATCCTTGTCTGTACATAATGCCCTGAATCTATTCTACAACGCCCGGAAATCTGCCCCCTTTATTCTATGTACCCAACGCACTAGAAGACCAGTACTTAAAGCCTTTAGCCGTATCCTTATTCTACTCCTCCTCTGTTCCTCTGGTGATGTAGAGGTTAACCCAGGCCCTGTAGCCCCCAGTATCACTCCTGCTCCCCAGGCGTTATCATTTGTTGACTTCTGTAACCGTAAAAGTCTTGGTTTTCTGCACGTTAACATCAGAAGCCTCCTTCCTAAATGTTAGTTATTCACTGGGTTAGCACACTCCGCCAACCCTGATGTTCTAGCAGTGTCTGAATCCTGGCTTAGGAAGGCCACCAAAAATTCAGAAATGTCCATCCCCAACTACAACATTTTCCATCTAGATAGAACTGCCAAAGGGGGTGGGGTTACAATCTACTGTAGAGATAGCCTGCAGAGCTCTATCATACTATCCAGGTCTGTGCCCAAACAGTTTGAGCTTCTACTTCTAAAAATCCACCTTTCCAGAAATAAGTCTCTCACTGTTGCCGCTTGCTACAGACCCCCCTCAGCCCCCAGATGTGCCCTGGACACCATATGTGAATTGATTGCGCCCCATCTATCCTCAGAGTTCGTACTGCTTGGTGACCTAAACTGGGATATGCTTAACACCCTGGCCATCCTACAATCTAAACTAAATGCCCTCAATCTCACACAAATTATCAACAACCCTACCAGGTACAACCCAAAATCTGTAAACATGGGCACCCTCACAGATATCATCCTGACAAATTTACCCTCTAAATACACCTCCGCTGTCTTCAACCAGGATCTCAGCGATCACTGCCTTATTGCCTGCGTCCGTAATGGGTCCGCGATCAAACGACCACCCCTTATCACTGTCAAACGCTCCCTAAAACACTTTAGCGAGGAGGCCTTTCTAATTGACCTGGCCCGGGTATCCTGGATGGATATTGACCTCATTCCGTCAGTAAAGGATGCCTGGTTGTTCTTTAAAAGTGCTTTCCTCTCAATCTTAAATAAGCATGCCCCATTCAAAAAATACAGAACTAAGAACAGATATAGCCCCTGGTTCTCCTCAGACTTGACTGCCCTTGACCAGCACAAAAACATCCTGTGGCGTACTGCATTAGCATCGAACAGCCCCCGCGATATGCAACTTTTCAGGGAAGTCAGGAACCAATATACACAAGCAGTTAGGAAAGCAAAGGCTAGCTTTTTCAAACAGAAATTTGCATCCTGTAACACTAACTCCAAAATGTTTTGGGACACTAAAGTCCATGGAGAATAAGAGTACTTCCTCCCAGTTGCCCACTGCACTGTGGCTAGGAAACACTGTCACCACCGATAAATCTACAATAATAGAGAATTTCTACAAGCATTTTGCTACGGCTGGCCATGCTTTCCACCTGGCTACCCCTACCCCGGCCACCAGCTCTGCGCCCTCCGCTGCAACTTGCCCATGCCCCCCCCCCGCTTCTCCTTCACACAAATTCAGACAGCTGATGTTCTGAAAGAGCTGCAAAATCTGGACCCCTACAAATCATCTGGGCTAGACAATCTGGACCCTTTCTTTCTAAAATTAGCTGCCCGAAATTGTCACAACCCCTATTACTAGGCTGTTCAACCTCTCTTTCGTAACGTCTGAGATCCCCAGAGAATGGAAAGCTGCCGCGGTCATCCCCCTCTTCAAAGGGGGTGACACTCTAGATCCAAACGGTTACAGACCTATATCCATCCTGCCCTGCCTTTCGAAAGTTTTTGAAAGCCAAGTTAACAAACAGATCACCGACCATTTCGAATCCCACCGTACATTCTCCGCTATGCAATCCGGTTTCCCAGCTGGTCACGGGTGCACTTCAGCCACGCTCAAGGTCCTAAACGATATTATAACCGCGATTGATAATAGACAGTACTGTGCAGCCGTCTTCATCGACCTGGCCAAGGCTTTCGACTCTGTCAACCACCGCATTCTTCTTGGCAGACTAAATAGCCTTGGTTTCTCAAATGACTGCCTCACCTGGTTCACCAACTACTTCTCAGATAGAGTTCAATGTGTCAAATCGCAGGGCCTGTTGTCTGGACCTCTGGCCGTCTCTATGGGGGTGCCACAGGGTTCAATTCTCGGCCCGACTCTATTCTCTGTGTATATCAATGATGTTGCTCTTGCTGCTGGTGACTCTCGGATCCACCTCAATGCGGACGACACCATTTTTTATACATCTGGCCCTTCATTGGACACTGTGTTAACAAACCTCCAAACGAGCTTCAATGCCATACAACACTCCTTCCGTGGCCTCCAACTGCTCTTAAACGCTAGTAAAACTAAATGCATGCTCTTCAACTGAACGCTGCTTGCACCCGCCCACCCGACTAGAATCACCACTCTCGACGGGTCTGACCTAGAGTATGTGGACAACTACAAATACCTAAGTGTCTGGTTAGACTGTAAACTCTCCTTCCAGACTCACATTAAGCATCTCCAATCCAAAGTTAGATCTAGAATCAGCTTCCTATTTTGCAACAAAGCCTCCTTCACTCATGCTGCCAAACATGCCCTCGTAAAACTGACTATCCTACCGATCCTTGACTTTGGCGATGTCATTTACAAAATAGCCTCCAACACTCTACTCAGCAAATTGGATGTAGTCTATCACAGTGCCATCCGTTTTGTCACCAAAGCCCCATATACTACCCACCACTGTGACCTGTATGCTCTTGTTGGCTGGCCCTCACTACATATTCGTCGCCAAACCCACTGGCTCCAGGCCATCTATAAATCACTGCTAGGCAAATCCCTGTCTTATCTTAGCTCACTGGTCACCATAGCAACACCCTCCCGTAGTCTGCGCTCCAGCAGGTATATCTCACTGGTCATCCCCAAAGCCAACACCTCCTTTGGCCGCCATTCCTTCCAGTTCTCTGCTGCCAATGACTGGAACGAACTGCAAAAATCTCTGAAGCTGGAGACACTTATCTCCCTCACTAACTTTAAGCATCAGTTGTCAGAGCACCTTACCGATCACTGCACCTGTACACAGCCCATCTGAAATTAGCCCACCCAACTACCTCATCCCTATATTGTTATTTATTTTGCTCTTTTGCACCCCAGTATCTCTATTTGCACATCATCTTTTTCACATCTATCATTCCAGTGTTAATACTAATTGTAATTATTTTGCACTATAGCCTATTTATTGCCTTACCTCCATAACTTGCTACATTTGCACACACTGTATATATATTTTCTGTTGTATTTTTTGACTTTATGTTTTGTTTTACCCCATATGTAACTCTGTGTTGTTGTTTTTATCACACTGCTTTGCTTTATCTTGGCCAGGTCGCAGTTGTAAATGAGAACTTGTTCTCAACTGGCTTACCTGGTTAAATAAAGGTTAAATAAAAAATAAATAAATAAAAGATATAGACCTATGAGCTGGGCTACATGAGGAGTGCAACTATGATTTGCAAAAGTCTAAAAAGAAAAGGCATGTGCTGTTTCTAAGCCTTACTGGGTTTCATTCACAAGGGACAGGCTAATACTCAGACTATTCCTGATTTAATCTTGTCTTTATATATACTAAATAATATATATGTGAAATTTGTTTTGGTTTAGAATGGACCATTATCATGCACCTGTCTTGAAACAGACCGGTGGAGGACACATTTTGCAGAGAGTTGTTCCGTATGCTAGTTTGTAACATTACAGAAAAATTGAAAACCTGGACGAAAAACAGAATTGTGTTCATCCAGAAGTGTGGTCTATACACACAATCAGCATACATCGATCAGAATATTTTGATGGGGATTTAAAAATCGGCTATTCCTGGCCATCCTCCTGCACTGTCGTATCTACTATAATAATCTAGTTAGCAGCTCTGGAGATCTGCCCAAGCAAGGCATTTGATTGGTTTAACGTGTTGCGAGGAGTCACTGATTTTCAGCGGGTTCCCACCCCTATTTAGCTATTATTCTACCATGAACTTCCCCAGGCTTCACGTTTAGGTTAATTAGGTACCTACCCAGCAGAGCAGTGAAGCAGGGCAGGTGTTGTGTCTTCAGACCCAGCTGTCTGGCAGCTTCAGAGAGCAGGTACTGGTGGGTGGTCAGGTTCTTGCCGTTCCAGGACAGTTTGAGCGCGTGCGAGGAGAAGTAGGCGGGCACGTTGCAGAGGGCAAACTCTGAGTCCTGGGCGATCAGGCCGCAGAAACCAAAGTCCCTGTAGAGAGACAGCACCTCCTGGTGGTGGTCCTCCAACGTCTGAACAACCTGAATAATACAATATAATATGAATATTATCATTCAAGCTTCAAGATTGTCACATGCACAAGTACAGTGAAATGGCTTTCTTTCTTGCTCTTTCCCAACAACGCAGTAATGAATATCAGTAGTACTATAAAATCAATATACAGTTCAAGGGTCAGTAGCTATATACAGGGACAGTTCCAGGGTCAGTAGCTATATACAGGGACAGTTCCAGGGTCAGTAGCTATATACAGGGACAGTTCCAGGGTCAGTAGCTATATACAGGGACAGTTCCAGGGTCAGTAGCTATATACAGGGACAGTTCCAGGGTCAGTAGCTATATACAGGGACAGTTCCAGGGTCAGTAGCTATATACAGTTCCAGGGTCAGTAGCTATATACAGGGTCAGTTCCAGGGTCAGTAGCTATATACAGGGACAGTTCCAGGGTCAGTAGCTATATCCAGGGACAGTTCCAGGGTCAGTAGCTATATACAGGGACAGTTCCAGGGTCAGTAGCTATATCCAGGGACAGTTCCAGGGTCAGTAGCTATATACAGGGACATTGGAAAAGTCTATGGAAACAGCTAGCATGTCATTGGAGAAGTCTATGGGAACAGCTAGCATGTCATTGGAGGAGTCTATGGAAACAGCTAGCATGTCATTGGAGAAGTCTATGGGAACAGCTAGCATGTCATTGGAGAAGTCTATGGGAACAGCTAGCATGTCATTGGAGGAGTCTATGGAAACAGCTAGCATGACATTGGAGAAGTCTATGGGAACAGCTAGCATGTCATTGGAGAAGTCTATAGGAACAGCTAGCATGTCATTGGAGAAGTCTATGGGAACAGCTAGCATGTCATTGCGCTAACACTAGTAGCAATGCTCCCCCACCCCCCCACTGCTGAAAAAGATCCTAGGGGAAACCCTAACGTGTGATGGCGTGTCAGTAGGGTTGGGCGGTATCCAGACTTTCATGTCATCATACTGTCCTTCTCTCACAACAGGATTTACGGTATTACTGGCTTAGTACACAAAGGTGCGCCAAAAACGCATTACCAGAAAACTAACAAAATTATCACAAGTAATAGAGAAGTTCTATGGAGGCTGCTAGCTAAATATGCTAACGAGCACAATTGAAAATAAACAAATTGCAAAGACAGGCAATCCGGCTCATGAAGTTATACAGTGAGGGAAAAAAGTATTTGATCCCCTGCTGATTTTGTACATTTACCCACTGACAAAGACATGATCAGTCTATAATTTTAATGGTAGGTTTATTTGAACAGTGAGAGACAGAATAACAACAACAAAAATCCAGAAAAACGCATGTCAAAAATGTTTTGCATTTTAATGAGGGAAATAAGTATTTGACCCTCTGCAAAACATTACTTAGTACTTGGTGGCAAAACCCTTGTTGGCAATCACAGAGGTCAGACGTTTCTTGTAATTGGCCACCAGGTTTGCACACATCTCAGGAGGGATTTTGTCCCACTCCTCTTTGCAGGTACAAGTCATTAAGGTTTCGAGGCTGACGTTTGGCAACTCGAACCTTCAGCTCCCTCCACAGATTTTCTATGGGATTAAGGTCTGGAGACTGGCTAGGCCACTCCAGGACCTTAATGTGCTTCTTCTTGAGCCACTCCTTTGTTGCTTTGGCCGTGAGTTTTGGGTCATTGTCATGCTGGAATACCTATCCACAACCCATTTTCAATGCCCTGTTTGAGGGAAGGAGGTTCTCACCCAAGATTTGACGGTACATGGCCCTGTCCATCGTCCCTTTGATGCGGTGAAGTTGTCCTGTCCCCTTAGCAGAAAAACACCCCCAAAGCATAATGTTTCCACCTCCATGTTTGACGGTGGGGATGGTGTTCTTGGGGTCATAGGCAGCATTCCTCCTCCTCCAAACACGGCGAGTTGAGTTGATGCCAAAGACCTCGATTTTGGTCTCATCTGACCACAACACTTTCACCCAGTTCTCCTCTGAATCATTCAGATGTTCATTGGCAAACTTCAGACGGCCCTGTATATGTGCTTTCTTGAGCAGGGGGACCTTGCGGGCGCTGCAGGATTTCAGTCCTTCACGGCGTAATGTGTTACCAATTGTTTTCTTGGTGACTATGGTCCCAGCTGCCTTGAGATCATTGACAAGATCCTCCCGTGTAGTTCTGGGCTGATTCCTCACCGTTCTCATGATCATTGCAACTCCACAAGGTGAGATCTTGCATGGAGCCCCAGGCCGAGGGAGATTGACAGTTATTTTGTGTTTCTTCCATTTGCGAATAATCGCACCAACTGTTGTCACCTTCTCACCAAGCTGCTTGGTGATGGTTTTGTAGCCCATTCCAGCCTTGTGTAGGTCTACAATCTTGTCCCTGACATCCTTGGAGAGCTCTTTGGTCTTGGCCATGGTGGAGAGTTTGGAATCTGATTGATTGCTTCTGTGGACAGGTGTATTTTATACAGGTAACAAGCTGAGATTAGGAGCACTCCCTTTAAGAGTGTGCTCCTAATCTCAGCTCGTTACCTGTATAAAAGACACCTGGGAGCCAGAAATCTTTCGATTGAGAGGGGCCAAATACTTATTTCCCTCATTGTCTGCTAAATGGCTTATTATTATTATTATTAAAATGCAAATCAATTTATAACATTTTTGACATGCGTTTTTCTGGATTTTGTTGTTGTTATTCTGTCACTCACTGTTCAAATAAACATACCATTAAAATGATAGACTGATCATTTCTTTGTCAGTGGGCAAACGTTCAAAATCAGCAGGGGATCAAATACTTTTTTCCCCTCACTGTACATATATAGGTAGGGACTACCGAACGTCATTTTTGGTGAGTTTGGACATTTACAAGTGAATGTGAACGAGAAATATTACGCAAATGAACAAAGTTGACGCATGCTTGTCTGAAGGAAGAACAGTACTGTGTACACACTGTGTCTGTGTGGAGGCTGGGAGTCGCTAGGGCAACGGGCCTGCCTGCTCTGCCCAGAGAAGATGGGGGAGGAGCAGACGGACCCAGAAGGGAGAGGAGAAACAACAAGGGAATCAAGCTGCAGTGGCAGCTGGACAGATAACTCATCCAAAGGGCTTCGACTTCTCAAATACAGCAGAAAGCTAACACAATATGATGCCCTGTGACCTTATTAATTCAGCCACTTACGTAGATAGCAAGTTAAACTTAGGGGTCGCCCTAATGCAGAATTCTTCATTTTTAACGCAGGAAAAAAAGATACAAACGCATAAGAAATACCTTGCTGCGTTTTGTAAATGGTTCTTATTGTAATTCCTGCTCAGCATCAAACTCATTTCGTGCTTCAGATGCACTTCTCCAAATCAGATGAGAATTCATGGACAGGCATATCATCAGACAGTGATCTCTGTGTAGCTACTTTTCTCCTGTTGTGCTAGTTACAAACAAACGTGGCTGGCGCGACTGTTCTGGGGAACTACGGTAAACGTTATAATGTAAAATAATGTGACAGGTGAAATTAAGAACGCAATCTGCTTTACCTCCTAATATATTGCACAAGTTGACTGCAGGTATTCACTTAAAAAGTAGCTTCTAATATTTTTTAAAAACCTTCAAAATAAATAGTTAACGGTATTGACATTATTGAAAACCATCCCGTGGCTTTTTCCAAATACCCCAGTATACGGTATATCGCCCAAGTATGAGTGGGTGTGTAGAGTGCATAGAGTGTGTGTGTGTGTGTTTGTGTGTGTGTGCATTGAGTGCAAAAATAAAACAGAAGGATCAATGCAGATAGATGGCTACATGGACTATTTATCAGTCTTATGGCTTGGAGGTAGAAGCTGTTTAGGAGCCTGTTGGTGTCAGACTTGATGCACCGGTACCTCTTGCAGTGCGGTAGAAGAGAAAACAGTCTATGGCTTGGGTGGCTGGAGTCTTAACAATTTTCCAGGCCTTCCTTTCACACCGCCTGATATAGAGGTCCTGGGTGGCAGGGAGCTCAGCCCCAGTGACGTACTGGGCTGTCCGCACCAGCCTCTGTAGCGCCATGTGATCCAGGGCGGTGCTGTTGCCGTACCAAGCGGTGATGCAGCCAGTCAAGATGCTCTCAATGGTACAGCTGTAGAACTGAGGATTTGAGGGCCCAAATCCGTTTAACCTATTAAAGGGGAAGAGGGAAGAGGCGCTGTCTTGACCACTGTTTGCGTGTGGACCTTTTTAAGTCCTTTGTGATTTGGAAACCGAGCAACTTGAAGCTCTCGACCCACTCCACTGCAGCCCCGCAGATGAAGATCGGGCGTGCTCGCCCCCCGTTTCCTGTAGACCAGAATGGGCTCCTTGGTGTTACTGATGTTGAGGGAGAGGTTGTTGTCCTGGCTATATAGAGGGAGAGGTTGTTGTCCTGGCTATATAGAGGGAGAGGTTGTTGTCCTGGCTATATAGAACAGGAGAGGTTGTTGTCCTGGCTATATAGAGGGAGAGGTTGTTGTCCTGGCTATATAGAACAGGAGAGAGAAAGCCAGATGGAGATGAGTAAATTAGACGCGCATCCTTTGTATTACTGTGGCCTAGACTACGCTGCAGCAAATACAGGCCGACCTGTCACAAGAAACACGTTACCATGAGATGGTAAGTAGGTTACATGCATTGCATATAATTTAACAGTTCCATTTCAAACCTTCACTGTGGGGACAACGTCGCCAATGCATTTCCTAATGAAGCAGGTGACCGAGGTGGTTAGCTCGTCGATGCTATTGGCGGAGTGCCGGAACATATTCCAGTCAGCGCAAGCAAAGCAGTCTTGTAGCATAGCTTCTGATTCGGATTACCAATTCTCAACGGAGCGCATCACGGGTACTTCCTGTTTGAGCTTCTGCTTGTAGACAGGAAACAGGAGCAAAGAGTCATGATCTGACTTGCTGAAAGGGGGAAGAGGGCGGGCCTTGTATGCGTGTGGGTCTTTATCGCCCCTAGTGGCGAAGGAGAAGTGTTGATGAAGTCGGGAACAAGGAAAGCAGCCTCCAGGGGCAGGGTTTCCTGCTTGCTTATAGCCTCGTACAGTTGGTTTAGCGCCAGCTTGTTGTTCTTGTCCTGAGGTGGAATATATACAGTAGTCACAATAATACTGGAAAACTTTCAGGAGGTAGAAGTGTCGGCATTTGACCATCAGGTATTCCAAGAAGGAGGAACAACGGGTGGAGACTTCCACCGCGCTACAGTCAGCACACCATTTGCTGTTGATGAAGAGGCATACCTCTCCCACTCTCGAGTTCCCCGAATCCAATGTCCTGTCCACTCGGTGAATGGAGAATCCATCGAGTTGAATAGCCATGAGGGGATCATCTTGTCCAAAAGCCATTTAGAAAAGCAGAGAATATTGCAGTTACGAGAGTCCCGTTGATAGCAAATCCGCGATCAGCGGTCACATCCATCTTATTATCAAGAGGCTGTACATTGGCCAATAGAAGAGAGAGAAGTGGACAGTCTTCCATTTGCCTTAATCTCACAGGGATCCTCCTCTCCTGCCTCTTTTCCTTTCAACAGGCCAAAAACTGGGTCAGAATTACCAGCATAGAACAATAAAGGGGCGCTATTTTTTTAAGCCCATTGGGCGTCTATCAGAATGCTAACAACATTAGCACAAGTAAGAGACAGATCACATAGCTAAATTCTAACAACCGAAAACGAACAAACTAATTGCAAAGACAAGCAAATCCAGCTCATGAAGTCATACAAGCATAGCTTGTAGCTACTGTCATTTTCAGTAGTGTGGACATTTACAAGGCAAGGCCAATGAACAACGCTGTGATGCAGGCTTTTCTGAAGGAAGAGCAGCATGTGTACACGGAGCAGAGGGGAGGAGAACAGAGGGGGAAGAGCAGCATGTGATCACAGAGCAGAGGGGAGGAGAACAGAGGGGGAAGAGCAGCATGTGTACACGGAGCAGAGGGGAGGAGAACAGAGGGGGAAGAGCAGCATGTGATCACAGAGCAGAGGGGAGGAGAACAGAGGGGGAAGAGCAGCATGTGATCACAGAGCAGAGGGGAGGAGAACAGAGGGGGAAGAGCAGCATGTGATCACAGAGCAGAGGGGAGGAGAACAGAGGGGGAAGAGCAGCATGTGATCACAGAGCAGAGGGGAGGAGAACAGAGGGGGAAGAGCAGCATGTGATCACGGAGCAGAGGGGAGGAGAACAGAGGGGGAAGAGCAGCATGTGTACACGGAGCAGAGGGGAGGAGAACAGAGGGGGAAGAGCAGCATGTGATCACAGAGCAGAGGGGAGGAGAACAGAGGGGGAAGAACAGCATGTGATCACAGAGCAGAGGGGAGGAGAACGGAGGAGAAAAAACACTAGTACGAAGCACAGGGGGAAAATGGAAGCTGTACAGATAACTCGTCAGAAAGGAAGCACAGGGGGAAAATGGAAGCTGTACAGATAACTCGTCAGAAAGGAAGCACAGGGGGAAAATGGAAGCTGTACAGATAACTCGTCAGAAAGGAAGCACAGGGGGAAAATGGAAGCTGTACAGATAACTCATCCACAGCTCTTGGATTTCTGGCAGAAAGCCATTATAAGATATCTGATGGCAAACATTTAGTAGTGAATTGCATGCAAGTGTAACGTCATCACCTCAGAGACTCGCTGATAGTTACAAAACGCTATGGACTCACCAGCTCCCGCTGTAACAGACTCGCTGATAGTTACAAAACGCTATGGACTCACCAGCTCCCGCTGTAACAGAGACTCGCTGATAGTTAGAAAACGCTATGGACTCACCAGCTCCCGCTGTAACAGACTCGCTGATAGTTACAAAACGCTATGGACTCACCAGCTCCCGCTGTAACAGAGACTCGCTGATAGTTACAAAACGCTATGGACTCACCAGCTCCGGCTGTAACAGAGACTCGCTGATAGTTACAAAACGCTATGGACTCACCAGCTCCCGCTGTAACAGACTCCCTGATAGTTTAAAAACGCTACGGACTCACCAGCTCCCGCTGTAACAGACTCGCTGATAGTTACAAAACGCTATGGACTCACCAGCTCCCGCTGTAACAGAGACTCGCTGATAGTTACAAAACGCTATGGACTCACCAGCTCCCGCTGTAACAGAGACTCGCTGATAGTTACAAAACGCTATGGACTCACCAGCTCCCGCTGTAACAGACTCGCTGATAGTTACAAAACGCTATGGACTCACCAGCTCCCGCTGTAACAGAGACTCGCTGATAGTTACAAAACGCTATGGACTCACCAGCTCCCGCTGTAACAGAGACTCGCTGATAGTTACAAAACGCTATGGACTCACCAGCTCCCGCTGTAACAGAGACTCGCTGATAGTTACAAAACGCTATGGACTCACCAGCTCCCGCTGTAACAGAGACTCTCTGATAGTTACAAAACGCTATGGACTCACCAGCTCCCGCTGTAACAGAGACTCGCTGATAGTTACAAAACGCTATGGACTCACCAGCTCCCGCTGTAACAGAGACTCGCTGATAGTTACAAAACGCTATGGACTCACCAGCTCCCGCTGTAACAGACTCGCTGATAGTTACAAAACGCTATGGACGCACCAGCTCCCGCTGTAACAGAGACTCTCTGATAGTTACAAAACGCTATGGACTCACCAGCTCCCGCTATAACAGAGACTCGCTGATAGTTACAAAACGCTATGGACTCACCAGCTCCCGCTGTAACAGAGACTCTCTGATAGTTACAAAACGCTATGGACTCACCAGCTCCCGCTGTAACAGAGACTCGCTGATAGTTACAAAACGCTATGGACTCACCAGCTCCCGCTGTAACAGAGACTCGCTGATAGTTACAAAACGCTATGGACTCACCAGCTCCCGCTGTAACAGAGACTCGCTGATAGTTACAAAACGCTATGGACTCACCAGCTCCCGCTGTAACAGAGACTCGCTGATAGTTACAAAACGCTATGGACTCACCAGCTCCCGCTGTAACAGAGACTCGCTGATAGTTTAAAAACGCTATGGACTCACCAGCTCCCGCTGTAACAGAGACTCGCTGATAGTTACAAAACGCTATGGACTCACCAGCTCCCGCTGTAACAGAGACTCGCTGATAGTTACAAAACGCTATGGACTCACCAGCTCCCGCTGTAACAGACTCTCTGATAGTTACAAAACGCTATGGACTCACCAGCTCCCGCTGTAACAGAGACTCGCTGATAGTTACAAAACGCTATGGACTCACCAGCTCCCGCTGTAACAGAGACTCGCTGATAGTTACAAAACGCTATGGACTCACCAGCTCCCGCTGTAACAGAGACTCGCTGATAGTTACAAAACGCTATGGACTCACCAGCTCCCGCTGTCTCCTGTAGTTTTATTTACAAACAAACACGTAACTGGCTCATCTGTTCCGGGGAACTACAGGAAGTTTTATAATGTTACATAATGAAGAACGTAAAATGTTTTATCTCCTAACGTATTGAACAAGTTGACTGCAGGTATTAACTTAAAAAGTAGCAATGAATATTCACATTTATTGAAAACTATTGTGTACCGCCCAAGCCTAAAACACACTGCAGCCATACAATACGGTGCATCCTAATGGCACGTCAACACATTGCAGCCATACAGCACTGCACCATCTAATGGCACGTCAACACATTGCAGCCATACAGCACTGCACCATCTAATGACACGTCAACACATTGCAGCCATACAGTACGGCACCATCTAATGGCACGTCAACACATTGCAGCCATACAGCACTGCACCATCTAACGACACGTCAACACATTGCAGCCATACAGCACTGCACCATCTAATGACACGTCAACACATTGCAGCCATACAGCACTGCACCATCTAATGACACATCAACACATTGCAGCCATACAGCACTGCACCATCTAATGGCACGTCAACACATTGCAGCCATACAGCACTGCACCATCTAATGGCACGTCAACACATTGCAGCCATACAGCACTGCACCATCTAACGACACGTCAACACATTGCAGCCATACAGCACTGCACCATCTAATGGCACGTCAACACATTGCAGCCATACAGCACTGCACCATCTAACGACACGTCAACACATTGCAGCCATACAGCACTGCACCATCTAATGGCACGTCAACACATTGCAGCCATACAGCACTGCACCATCTAATGGCACGTCAACACATTGCAGCCATACAATACGGTGCATCCTAATGGCACGTCAACACATTGCAGCCAGACAGCACTGCACCATTGCAAAGACATGTCGTGACTTATTTAATATGATGACTTATTTTTCACATCAATTAAGTATGTTTAATTGTTACTCAATTAAAATAATAATTAAACAATTAACTCATTAGGAATATGGGGCACCACGGAAGAAGTTGTTTAAAGAGTTACCATCTCCCGAATTAAACTCTTAGAAGATATATACAGTACCAGTCAAAAGTTTGGACACACCTACTCATTCAAGGGTTTTTCTTTATTTTTACTATTTTTTACATTGTAGAATAATAGTGAAGACATCAAAACTATGAAATAACACATATGGAATCATGTGGTAATCAAAATAAGTGTTAAACAAATTAAAATCGCCACCCTTTGCCTTGATGACAGCTTTGCACACTCTTGGCATTCTCTCAACCAGCTTCACCTGGAATGCTTTTCTAACAGTCTTGAGGGAGTTCCCACATACAGTGGGGGGAAAAAGTATTTAGTCAGCCACCAATTGTGCAAGTTCTCCCACTTAAAAAGATGAGAGGCCTGTAATTTTCATCATAGGTACACGTCAACTATGACAGACAAATTGAGAAAATAAAATCCAGAAAATCACATTGTAGGATTTTTAATGAATTTATTTGCAAATTATGGTGGGAAATAAGTTTTTGGTCACCTACAAACAAGCAAGATTTCTGGCTCTCACAGACCTGTAACTTCTTCTTTAAGAGGCTCCTCTGTCCTCCACTCGTTACCTGTATTAATGGCACCTGTTTGAACTTGTTATCAGTATAAAAGACACCTGTCCACAACCTCAAACAGTCACACTCCAAACTCCACTATGGCCAAGACCAAAGAGCTGTCAAAGGACACCAGAAACAAAATTGTAGACCTGCACCAGGCTGGGAAGACTGAATCTGCAATAGGTAAGCAGCTTGGTTTGAAGAAATCAACTGTGGGAGCAATTATTAGGAAATGGAAGACATACAAGACCACTGATAATCTCCCTCGATCTGGGGCTCCACGCAAGATCTCACCCGTGGGGTCAAAATGATCACAAGAACGGTGAGCAAAAAAATCCCACACGGGGGGACCTAGTGAATGACCTGCAGAGAGCTGGGACCAAAGTAACAAAGCCTACCATCAGTAACACACTACGCCGCCAGGGACTCAAATCCTGCAGTGCCAGACGTGTCCCCGTGCTTAAGCCAGTACATGTCCAGGCCCGTCTGAAGTTTGCTAGAGTGCATTTGGATGATCCAGAAGAGGATTGGGAGAATGTCATATGGTCAGATGAAACCAAAATAGAACTTTTTGGTAAAAACTCAACTCGTCGTGTTTGGAGGACAAAGAATGCTGAGTTGCATCCAAAGAACACCATACCTACTGTGAAGCATGGGGGTGGAAACATCATGCTTTGGGGCTGTTTTTCTGCAAAGGGACAAGGACGACTGATCTGTGTAAAGGAAAGAATTAATGGGGCCATGTATTGTGAGATTTTGAGTGAAAACCTCCTTCCATCAGCAAGGGCATTGAAGATGAAACGTGGCTGGGTCTTTCAGCATGACAATGATCCCAAACACACCGCCCGGGCAACGAAGGAGTGGCTTCGTAAGAAGCATTTCAAGGTCCTGGAGTGGCCTAGCCAGTCTCCAGATCTCAACCCCATAGAAAATCTTTGGAGGGAGTTGAAAGTCCGTGTTGCCCAGCGACAGCCCCAAAACATCACTGCTCTAGAGGAGATCTGCATGGAGGAATGGGCCAAAATACCAGCAACAGTGTGTGAAAACCTTGTGAAGACTTACAGAAAACGTTTGACCTGTGTCATTGCCAACAAAGGGTATATAACAAAGTATTGAGAAACTTTTGTTATTGACCAAATACTTATTTTCCACCATAATTTGCAAATAAATTCATTAAAAATCCTACAATGTGATTTTCTGGAAAAAAAAATCTCATTTTGTCTGTCATAGTTGACGTGTACCTATGATGAAAATGACAGGCCTCTCTCATCTTTTTAAGTGGGAGAACTTGCACAATTGGTGGCTGACAATACTTTTTTCCCCCACTGTATGCTGAGCACTTGTTGGCTGCTTTTCCTTCACTCTGCGGTCCGACTCATCCCAAACCATCTCAATTGGGTTGAGGTCAGGGGATTGTGGAGGCCAGGTCATCTGATGCAGCACTCCATCCCTCTCCTTCTTGGTAAAATAGCCCTTACACAGCCTGGAGGTGTTGAAAAACAAATGATAGTCCCACAAAGCCCAAACCAGATGGGATGGTGTATCGTTGCAGAATGCTGGGGTAGCCATGCTGTTTATGTGTGCCTTGAATTCTAAATAAATCACAGACAGTGTCACCAGCAAAGCACCCCCACACCATAACACCTCCTCCTCCATGCTTTACGGTGGGAACTACACATGCAGAGATCATCCGTTCACCCACACCGCGTCTCACAAAGACACGGCGGTTCGAACCAAAAATCTCAAATTTGGACTCATCAGACCAAAGGACAGATTTCCACCGGTCTAATGTCCATTGCTCGTGTTTCTTGGCCCAAGCAAGTCTCTTCTTCTTATTGGTGTACTTTAGTAGTGGTTTATTTGCAGCAGTTCGACCATGAAGGCCTGATTCACACAGTCCCCTCTGAACAGTTACAAAAAACAAAAAAACAATGTTGATGTTGAGATGTGTCTGTTACTTGAACTCTGAAGCATTTATTTGGGCTGCAATTTCTGAGGCTGGTAACTAATGAACTTATCCTCTGCAGCAGAGGTAACTCTGGGTCTTCCTTTCCTGTGGCGGTCCTCATGAGAGCCAGTTTCATCATAGCATTTGATTGTTCTTGAGACTGCACTTGAAGAAACTTGTTCTTGACATTTTCCAGATTGACTGACCTTTATGTCTTAAAGTAATGGACTGTCATTTCTCTTTGCTTTTTTGAGCTGTTCTTGCCATAATATGGACTTGGTCTTTTACCAAATAGAGCCCTCTTCTGTATACCACCCCTGCCTTGTCAAGAGTGTGCAAAGAGTGTGCAAAGCTGCCATCAAGGCAAAGGGTGGCTACTCTGAAGAATCTCAAATATATTTTGATTTGTTTAACACTTTTTTGGTTACTACATGATTCCATATGTGTTATTTCATAGTTTTGATGTCTTCACTATTATTCTACAATGTAGAAAATAGTACAAATAAAGAAAAACCCTTGAATGAGTAGGTGTGTCCAAACTTTTGACTTCTCGATAACAGTCACTGATTAATCATTATTACCTCAGTCTCATTCTGAACGTCGCATACTCCTTGATATCTGCAAGAACCCTAACATTATTGATGAATCAGCAATACACAAATTGACTTAATTATTTATTTACTAGCTAACTAAATATTAACACAGAATACATAAACACACACACGGTATAGGTTATTGATTACTAACGTAATACAATGAAAACAGGTCCCTAGTGGACTGGACTAAACAACAGCATGACTGCTTGGTTAGGGGAAGGAGGGGTCAAGAGAGTGTGTGAAAGGGAGAGACAAAGAGATTCAACTTATCGTTGTTACATTTGGAAACCACCACTCTTTCGGAAAAGAAATGCAATGCATATTTACGCGTAGCTGTCCTTGATCGCCGTCTCTCTGTTGAACCACTTTCACAAAAAGGGTTTGAGTGTCCTGGTTCCACTCCGATGGGACTCGGCTTGTCTTCGAATGGAGTGTTCATTAGAATAGATACTTCAGATGTACCAACAGTTGTCTGAGATGGGATGGTCCTTCCCAACTGGTGTCTTTAGTGAAAGTTCTAGACAACTTTACATGCCAGCTGCAGACTGATATGATGAGGTCTAGTGCGTTTATCTGCTTCTTCACCTCGTGTAGAGGTTGAGCGTTTCACCATTTCAAACGTATGGACTACCGTCCCACGTTTTCTGGTCTGTAGTGTCAACGTTCACCTCGCGCTTCACGTCAGCTGGTCCGTAGAGGTTCGACCGTTTGTAACGTTCACCTCGCGCTTCACGACAGCTGGTCATTCTCATTCAAAGTTCTAACCATTCTAAACGTAGTCGCCACTCTCTTGTTTTCTGGTCTAACTATTTTAAGCCGTGTAGCCACAGCTACATGCTTCCTGGTCTAATGTTAATTTGTCTTTCAAGCCTTTATGCCCTCTTGGTAAAAGGGGTGTTCCTACTTGCTGACACGATCTCTGATGGCACGTGGGGAGTGGCTAGTTGCTGTGCAAAGGATATGCTTAGATGTTCTCTCTTATGACTCCTAATATCACACTCCTATCTTAAAAATAGTGTCATCCATTTTCTTATCACATAGACAACGTATTGGATGGAAACTTGACAGATTCATACAATTTTTAAAAACATCACAAAATAATAAACAATATGACATTATTCTTTAGATCCCCAATGACCATTCCAAACATTCAGAGGTCATGAATAATGTTCTAATGTCCACTTTTGACATAAAAGTTGACGGCAAAGAGTCTATGGAACAAAGAAAATCTTAGTCTTCCCATCCTAGAGACCAAAAGCAGGTATATCTCACTGGTCATTCCCAAAGCCAACACCTCTTTTGGCCGCCATTCCTTCCAGTTCGCTGCTGCAATGACTGGAACGAATTGCAAAAATCTCTGAAGCTGGAGACTCTTATCTCCCTCACTAACTTTAAGCATCAGTTGTCAGAGCACCTTACCGATCACTGCACCTGTACACAGCCCATCTGAAATTAGCCCACCCAACTACCTCATCCCCATATTGTTATTTATTTTGCTAATTTGCACCCCGGTATCTCTATTTGCACATCATCTCTTGCACATCTATCATTCCAGTGTTAATACTAATTGTAATTATTTTGCACTATAGCCTATTTATTGCCTTACCTCCATAACTTGCTACATTTGCACACACTGTATATAGATCTTCTATTGTGTTTTTGACTGTACGTTTTGTTTTACCCCATATGTAACTCTGTGTTGTTTTTATCGCACTGCTTTGCTTTATCTTGGCCAGGTCGCAGTTGTAAATGAGAACTTGTTCTCAACTGGCTTACCTGGTTAAATAAAGGTGAAATAAATAAATAAATAAAATAATTTTAAAAAAGGAGTCCTTTTCTACAAACTATTTATGACCGGCTGTTAAGTCATAAACTGGCCCAATTCCCCTTCTCCTCTCCTGTGGGAGAGAGGGGTGGGGTCTAGCTATCTGTCAGCCATTGGCCTAGCTGATCTGCCACCTTTGATCCTCACCAAGGAGAGAGTCATGACAGACACGTCAACACATTGCAGCCATTCAGCACAGCACCATCGTAAAGACACGTCAAGACATTGCAGCCATACAGTACGGCGTCATCGTAAAGACACGTCAAGACATTGCAGCCATACAGTACGGCGTCATCGTAAAGACATGTCAAGACATTGCAGCCATACAGTACGGCGTCATCGTAAAGACACGTCAAGACATTGCAGCCATACAGTACGGCGTCATCGTAAAGACATGTCAAGACATTGCAGCCATACAGTACGGCGTCATCGTAAAGACATGTCAAGACATTGCAGCCATACAGTACGGCGTCATCGTAAAGACATGTCAAGACATTGCAGCCATACAGTACGGCGTCATCGTAAAGACACGTCAAGACATTGCAGCCATACAGTACGGCGTCATCGTAAAGACACGTCAAGACATTGCAGCCATACAGTACAGCACCATCGTAAAGACATGTCAAGACATTGCAGCCATTCAGTACAGCACCATCGTAAAGACATGTCAAGACATTGCAGCCATTCAGTACAGCACCATCGTAAAGACACGTCAAGACATTGCAGCCATACAGTACGGCGTCATCGTAAAGACACGTCAAGAGATTGCAGCCATACAGTACGGCGTCATCGTAGCGTGTAGATGAAAAAAAATCTACCAGCCACTCAGAATTCTTAGCAGCCAATACATTTATTTGCCATAATAACACCAAAAACCACCAGAAAGATTCTCAGTTTTGTTTTTCCAGGTTGAGGAATTCCCCTTTTTTTCTCTACAGGTTTTCACTCTCTAAATCACAGAAAAACAACTAAAGTCCACAATAATGTTTAAATCACATCAGGAGACCACTTGAGGTCTGGGGCAGAAAATACAAATATCTTTCCAACACAATTCTCTGACAATTTTCTGAACACTGTGCGGAACAACCTTAGTTATCCAATAACGGGGGTGGAAAAATTGTGTTTTATTAAGATGGTACACATATTTTTCCCCGTCGGCTCGACTTTAAATTCCTGAATGGAGGATTCTTTATGCACGAGGCGTTCCACGGGGGACACGAGTGTTTTACTGGAAGAGCACATCAATCCTAGACGATGGCGCAGATCTGGCAGCTCCTATCGGCTGCCTAAACTAGCTAGATAGCTAATTTGCACTGCCCCCCCACCCCATCCTTTTTACGCTGCTGCTACTCTGTTAAGTATTTATGCATAGTCACTTTAACTCTACCCACATGTACATATTACCTCAACTACCTCAACTAGCCGGTGCCCCCGCACATTGACTCTGCACCGGTACCCCCCCTGTATATATAGCCTCCCTACTGTCACTTTATTTTACTTCTGCTCTTTTTTTTCTCAACACTTTTTTTGTTGTTGTTTAATTTTTTTTGTTTAAAATAAATGCACTGTTGGTTAAGGGCTTGTAAGTAAGCATTTCACTGTAATGTCTGCACCTGTTGTATTCGGCGCATGTGACCAATACAATTTGATTTGATTTGATTAACACAGGTGGTCGCCTCTGTCTTCCGTAAACACGCTGCAACATGGCGATATGACTAAACCCTAACTAGGTCTGTAGTCATTTAACTTTTTTAACAATTATTATTTATCGCTGATATGAAAGATACTTCCTTACGTTTCCAAAACTGTACCGTAAGTGATGCGTGTTCACGTTTTGTGCAAACATCTGGGCTTTTAACAAAAGTCCCCCGGGAAGAAGATGTCGCTAAAGGTAGTTGGCGTCTATGAATGGGGTAGCAGCTACTGCTCTTTACTCACCCGCACTCTGAAGCGGAACATGGCGAGGCGGACACAGTGGCTGAGGCAGGCCGGGGGCAGGAACCAGGCGCGGGGAGGCGGGGTAGCCTTACTGCTGACATGGTTAACGATGAGCTGGGCTGTCTGGCGTTGCCCCTGCGCCCGGCGCGCCCACTCCGGCCACCGCTCCTTCCCCAGGGTCCCGTTGAACACCACGACCAGCTCTAGCCCACCCTGGTACAGACAGGCCTGGGACAGAGCGGCCAGGTATCCCAGCATGGCGTTCCACTCCCCGCCGCACACCCAGTCCGTCTGGTAACCGCCGTACAGCCGCTGTAGGCCGGAGTCAGCATCGATGAGTATCCGGGCCGGGGGTGGAGGGGGCATAGGGCCGGGGTGATGGGGGTGGTGGGGGTGCGGGGGCTGGCGGCCCGGCGTACGGGCTAGTTTGAGAAGGTCCACGGGGACCGCGGCCCCGGGACACCGTTTCTCAAGATACTCCTGGAAGCCCTGCACGCCCATCCCAGTGTTGTTGAGCCGGTGGGTCTGGCCGGGGGAGGGCTCCGGGTACGTTCTGAACTCCGTGGTGATAGCTGATGTGAGGGTCGAGACTGTAGCTAGCTAGAACCTGGCAGCTAGCTAACTTACCTCTCTGTGTGAATTACTTAGCGACTGTTGCTGCACCTAGCTGTTGCCACCCCCAACTCTGACAAGAGTGACCAACCCTGCAAAGGCTAACTAGCCTAGCAAGCTATTTGGCCAGGCCGAGGTGCACTTCCCAACAGCAAGTAAGCAAGCTAGCTAACTTTTTTAGCAACTTGACTAGCGAACTAGTTAGTGTGCAAAGCCAATCTTCTATATTTGGTCGTGTGTGTACAATTGTGTGTCCATCCCTAGCAGTATTTTGGTCAACTGCCAGCAAAGCCAGCTAGTCTAATACTCCGGCTAGAGTTTAGCTACCCCTCTAACTAACTAGCTAATAACACATTAAATGTTGACAGCTGATGATGGCTAGCTACAGTAATGTTATGATTTACTCCAAAATCCTAATCCTGATTCACACGAAGAAGAAACGTTGCGCATTAGTTTTCGAAGTTGACGGTCGATTAATTCTTAATCTGACAGTATATTGATATTATAACCGTTAGAATAGTTAAAATTACTGATACGTGCTAGTTAGCTGGCCGATGGAGTATCAAAATATGACTTAGTTAGCTAGCTAGCTCGCTGGCTAACGTTAACCGCTGTAGCTAGCTGGCTAATTTAGCTAGCTGGGTCCCCGGCGTGACTTGACGCGTCAACTCTCAAAGACAACTCTGGGACAGAGACGACGCGAAATGAAATGGATGTTTGGAGAAATGAAATATGGAAAAAAAATAAAAATAAAAATAAACGCCCGATGGTGCCTCCCACGCTTTCTTCCACACTCACGACTTCATGTTGAGGAAGGGAACATACTTTCAAGCGATATCAGCCATCTTGCGACTTCCTCACGGACCAACAAAAGTGGGAGGGAAGGCAGAGTGCGGTGATGACGCCAAGGGGACTGTAGGGAAATGTAGTTCAAAAAGCTCACATTTTTCTAAAGGTCCATGGAATGCTAGTAGGGTGAAAGACTCTAACTACCAAGAATACATGTGACGCCCTCTGCTCACTTTGCCTTTAAAAACCAAGAGGGCCCGTGCTAGTCGTAATCCTTGGAACGTCCCTACCATATTGAAGTTGAAATGTAAAATGGTTAAGGTTAGGGTTAGAAAAGGGTTATGGTTAAGTTTAGGGTAAAGGTATGGGTTTAAGTTAGGGTTAGGGTTTAGGATCGTCCCGTCCCGTCCCAAGGATCCCTGATTGCACTAACCAAAACCAGAGGAGAGCTTTGGACTAAATGTTAAATTATATTATGATCTGCAACACAAGTTAACTACCAAATCGATGATTGTCATGCACATTCTTCTTGCAGACTATGTCCCCCTCCTACAATAGACTATAGATTGGACTATGCATTTATCAAACAGACAAACGTTTCATATTTATATTAGATCAAGTAAAGTATACATATTGCATGTAAACACTAAGTGAGAGACAGTTCAATTATGTAATGTAACAAGAAACCATACTAAGATCAGTGTAATGTTATAGGCCTCGTGTAGCTCAGTTGGTAGAGCATGGCGCTTGCAACGCCAGGGTTGTGGGTTCGATTCCCACGGGGGGCCAGTATGAAAAATGTATGCACTCACTAACTGTAAGTGCGTTTGCTAAATGACTTAAATGTAAATAACTAAGCAAACTAAGATCATAGTGTATATATCGCCCTCCTGTGGATACATTTGGGACAGTAGGTACACCATTTAGTTTTGTATTTGAACATGAGGAAAATATACTTTCTGTATTTCAGATCAACCGCTACATATCCCCTAGGTCTAGACGCCCCTAGCACTCCAAATACAACCCTGCCCACCACCATCACCATCATGCACGCACACAGACACATTTTTGGCAACCTGGTCGCACATTTTTACGACATCATTCACAGATTGACCGCAATCAAAGTGAGTTTGTGAATTATGTTGCTCTCTCCCCCCACCTCTCCGCCTGCTCCTTTATCCTCCTCCTCCTCCTCCGCCTGCTCCTTTATCCTCCTCCTTCTCCTGCTCCTTTATCCTCCTCCTCCTCCTGCTCCTTTATCCTCCTCCTCCTCCTCCTCCGCCTGCTCGTTTATCCGCCTGCTCCTTTATCCTCCTCCTCCGCCTGCTCCTTTATCCTCCTCCTCCTCCTCCTCCGCCTGCTCCTTTATCCTCCTCCTCATCCTCCTCCGCCTGCTCCTTTATCCTCCTCCTCCGCCTGCTCCTTTATCCTCCTGCTCCTTTATCCTCCTCCTCCTCCGCCTGCTCCTTTATCCTCCTCCTCCTCCGCCTGCTCCTTTATCCTCCTCCTCCTCCTCCCTCTATTTTGTTGGACATCATTACCTGCATTACATTACAGTCATTTATTCATCGCTCTTATCCAGAGCGACTAGGGTTAAGTGCCTTGCTTAAGGGCACATCGACAGATTTTTCACCCAGTCGGCTCAGGGATTAGAAACAGCGACCTTTCGGTTACTGGCACAACGCTCTTACCCACTAAGCTACCTGCCGCCCTTCTTCAGTGGCAGTTCAGTCTTATTGATGTTCACCTTCTTTTTCAGCTCTTCTACCTCCCTCTCACTCTGGCAAGGACATGAAAATAAACACCAATTAACTCAAATTACAAAATTCACAAATAAGCATAAAAACGCAACTGAATTCAAAACCTTTTTGTTTCATGTCCTCATCTTTTCTGTTCATGTTTACTGAAAATTATGACATGACAGTAGCTGCATTGTCTCTCTTCAGCTCCTCCTCCTCCTCCTTGATGAGTCGAAGATCAAATCATTGCTCCTATAACTGGTCCTCACTGTCTTTCAGTCTGACCTTTATGTTCCTCAGCTCCCCTGTCTGTCTGCTTCATCACCATGTTCCTCCCCTGTCTGTCTGCTCCATCACCATGTTCCTCCCCTGTCTGTCTGCTCCATCACCATGTTCCTCCCCTGTCTGTCTGCTCCATCACCATGTTCCTCAGCTCCCCTGTCTGTCTGCTCCATCACCATGTTCCTCAGCTCCCCTGTCTGTCTGCTCCACCACCATGTTCCTCAGCTCCCCTGTCTGTCTGCTCCATCACCATGTTCCTCCCCTGTCTGTCTGCTCCACCACCATGTTCCTCCCCTGTCTGTCTGCTCCACAACCATGTTCCTCAGCTCCCCTGTCTGTCTGCTCCATCACCATGTTCCTCAGCTCCCCTGTCTGTCTGCTCCATCACCATGTTCCTCCCCTGTCTGTCTGCTCCACCACCATGTTCCTCCCCTGTCTGTCTGCTCCACCACCATGTTCCTCCCTTGTCTGTCTGCTCCATCACCATGTTCCTCAGCTCCCCTGTCTGTCTGCTCCACCACCATGTTCCTCAGTTCCCCTGTCTGTCTGCTCCATCAACATGTTCCTCCCCTGTCTGTCTGCTCCATCACCATGTTCCTCCCCTGTCTGTCTTCTCCATCACCATGTTCCTCCTATGTCTGTCTGCTCCATCACCATGTTCCTCCCCTGTCTGTCTGCTCCATCACCATGTTCCTCCCCTGTCTGTCTGCTCCACCACCATGTTCCTCCCCTGTCTGTCTGCTCCACCACCATGTTCCTCCCTTGTCTGTCTGCTCCATCACCATGTTCCTCAGCTCCCCTGTCTGTCTGCTCCACCACCATGTTCCTCAGTTCCCCTGTATGTCTGCTCCATCAACATGTTCCTCCCCTGTCTGTCTGCTCCATCACCATGTTCCTCCTATGTCTGTCTGCTCCATCACCATGTTCCTCCCCTGTCTGTCTGCTCCATCACCATGTTCCTCCCCTGTCTGTCTGCTCCATCACCATGTTCCTCCCCTGTATGTCTGTCTGCTCCATCACCATGTCCCTCCCCTGTCTGTCTGCTCCATCACCATGTTCCCCCCCTGTCTGTCTGCTCCATCACCATGTTCCTCCCCTGTCTGTCTGCTCCATCACCATGTTCCTCAGCTCCCCTGTCTGTCTTCTCCATCACCATGTTCCTCCCCTGTCTGTCTTCTCCATCACCATGTTCCTCCCCTGTCTGTCTGCTCCATCACCATGTTCCCCCCCTGTCTGTCTGCTCCATCACCATGTTCCTCCCCTGTCTGTCTGCTCCATCACCATGTTCCTCAGCTCCCCTGTCTGTCTTCTCCATCACCATGTTCCTCCCCTGTCTGTCTTCTCCATCACCATGTTCCTCCCCTGTCTGTCTGCGCCATCACCATGTTCCTCCCCTGTCTGTCTGCTCCATCACCATGTTCCTCCCCTGTCTGTCTGCTCCATCACCATGTTCCTCCCCTGTCTGTCTGCTCCATCACCATGTTCCTCAGTTCCACTGTCTGTCTGCTCCATCACCATGTGCCTCCCCTGTCTGTCTGCTCCATCACCATGTTCCTCCCCTGTCTGTCTGCTCCATCACCATGTTCCTCCCCTGTCTGTCTGCTCCATCATCATGTTCCTCCCCTGTCTGTCTACTCCATCACCATGTTTCTCCCCTGTCTGTCTGCTCCACCACCATGTTCCTCAGCTCCCCTGTCTGTCTGCTCCATCACCATGTTCCTCCCCTGTCTGTCTGCTTCACCACCATGTTCCTCCCCTCTATGTCTGCTCCATCACCATGTTCCTCAGCTCCCCTGTCTGTCTGCTCCATCACCATGTTCCTCAGCTCCCCTGTCTGTCTGCTCCATCACCATGTTCCTCAGCTCCCCTGTCTGTCTGCTCCATCACCATGTTCCTCAGCTCCCCTGTCTGTCTGCTCCATCACCATGTTCCTCAGCTCCCCTGTCTGTCTGCTCCATCACCACGTTCCTCAGCTCCCCTGTCTGTCTGCTCCACCACCATGTTCCTCCCCTGTCTGTCTGCTCCATCACCATGTTCCTCAGCTCCCCTGTCTGTCTGCTCCATCACCATGTTCCTCCCCTGTCTGTCTGCTCCATCACCATGTTCCTCCCCTGTCTGTCTGCTCCATCACCATGTTCCTCCCCTCTCTCTGCTCCATCACCATGTTCCTCCCCTGTCTGTCTGCTCCATCACCATGTTCCTCCCCTGTCTGTCTGCTCCATCACCATGTTCCTCCCCTGTCTGTCTGCTCCATCACCATGTTCCTCCCCTGTCTGTCTGCTCCATCACCATGTTCCTCCCCTGTCGGTCTGCTCCATCACCATGTTCCTCAGCTCCCCTGTCTCTCTGCTCCATCATCATGTTCCTCCCCTGTCGGTCTGCTCCACCACCATGTTCCTCCCCTGTCGGTCTGCTCCATCACCATGTTCCTCCCCTGTCGGTCTGCTCCATCACCATGTTCCTCAGCTCCCCTGTCTGTCTGCTCCACCACCATGTTCCTCCCCTGTCGGTCTGCTCCACCACCATGTTCCTCCCCTGTCTGTCTGCTCCATCACCATGTTCCTCCCCTGTCTGTCTGCTCCATCACCATGTTCCTCAGCTCCCCTGTCTGTCTGCTCCATCACCATGTTCCTCAGCTCCCCTGTCTGTCTGCTCCATCACCATGTTCCTCCCCTGTCTGTCTGCTCCATCACCATGTCTCTAAGTTCCTTCAGCTCAGATGTCAGGGTTGGTGGTTGTCTGGCAGCCAGTAGCGGTGCGTTGGTAAAATCACTGGGGAAGCCAAGCCAGAAAAAAAAGCCACATTACATTTACATTTTTTTTTTTACAACCTGTGTGTTGTGATAATTGTGTTGTTTGCTCTATAACCTGTTAGTTCAAATGCCTTGACACCGTGATATATAGGCCTAAAGGTTGAGACAATAAGAAGACACAGTGGCAGAATAAATTCAACCACACCTTTGTTTCATCACAACACCAGAGAGCAACATCTGTCTGGTGGAGTCCACAAAGCATATTGCATCTAACAAACAGTTACATGACCTACAGCACGGTCAAGCAAGTTAATATTTCTGACATTTTCTGACCACTAAACAACTATTGATTTAGAACCACAGAGAGTTACCGCAAGTCACAAAGAAAACAGGAGCTGCCTCCACTATTCCAGCACCATTCCAACTTCCACATCATCAAATCACCTCTGCTAAGTCTAATACAGTGGCAACTAAATGATACCAAAAACAATTTAGTCCAATTAACATAAGCTAAATATGATGTGGCTGTCCATGGTTCTGATTTCTGTGTGCACGTTCCGGCAAGTAGAAAAACATGTTGACTCACCTTACTTGTAGAGAATTACCAATGCCATCCTCCTCTCGTTCCTGTTGCCTAAACGGTCTATGACTCTGTCATACAGTACACGCTACCTGGCTAAAATGCTCACTAACCTAACTTCCATTCATGGGCAACGTTAGCTAGTTAACATTAGCCTTCTACATCTAGCTACATATTGAACTTCCATCCTCTCAGGCCAAGGACACAACAATGTATGAATTAATGGTTGGATCAGAATCACCTTTATAATAATTGGCCAGTACAGATAATTATGTAAAACCACAAGTCCAAATCCTTATCTCCATCCATGGCTAATTTAGGGAAGGGACAAATTTAGCTAGATAGCCAACGGAGGACAACAACCCAACCAGATGCAACAATTCAAGTTTTTCTGTCAATGAGGTATGCTCTCAATGGGATTTGATAGGAGTGATGCCAAAATCCAAGCTAGCTTCCCTTGACACTTTTTTTTTTGATGCGACAGGACCATTCACAGTTGAGCTCGCTCAGTTTAGCTCAAAGCTGATTGGCTAATTTTAAATACTTTTTTTTATCAAGGGAGGCCAAATGCTCGCTGGCTTCCCTTGCATTCAATGCTACGGGTGGCAACAATGTCATACTCGTTTGGATCACACAGCATCAGATAGATGTCCTCACGTCTTGCTCTTCACTGTAATCAGAGGGCTGATATAAATACTATGCATGCCAGTCTCTCTTGGTTAAGAGTTGAGGAGAGACTGACTGCCTCACTTCTTTTTATAAGAAACATTAATGTGTTGAAAATCCCAAATTGTTTGCATAGTCAACTTACACACAGCTCTGACACACACACTTACCCCACCAGACATGCCACCAGGGGTCTTTTCACAGTCCCCAAATCCAGAACAAATTCAAGAAAGCGAACCATATTATATAGAGCCATTATTGCATGGAACTCCGTTCCATCTCATATTGCTCAAATAAACAGCAAACCTGGTTTCAAAAAACAGATAAAGCAACACCTCACGGCACAACGCCTCTCCCCTATTTGACCTAAGTTTGTGTGTATGTATTGATATGTAGGCTACGTGTGCCTTTAAATGTATGTAGTTCTGTCCTTGAGCTGATCTTGTCTATTAATGTTCTGTATTATTTCATGTTTCATGTTCTGTTTGGACCCCAGGAAGAGTAGCTGCTGCTTTTGCAACAGCTAATGGGGATCCTAATAAAATATCAAAATACCAAATACCTGTTTAGGAGAGGTGCTGGTTAGCGGAGTAGAACACCTGTTTAGGAGAGGTGCTGGCTAACAGAGTAGAACACCTGTTTAGGAGAGGTGCTGGCTAACAGAGGAGAACACCTGTTTAGGAGAGGTGCTGGCTAGCAGAGTAGAACACCTGTTTAGGAGAGGTGCTGGTTAGCAGAGTAGAACACCTGTTTAGGAGAGGTGCTGGTTAGCAGAGTAGAACACCTGTTTAGGAGAGGTGCTGGGTAGCAGAGTAGAACACCTGTTTAGGAGAGGTGCTGGCTAACAGAGTATAACACATGTTTAGGAGAGGTGCTGGTTAGCAGAGTAGAACACCTGTTTAGGAGAGGTGCTGGTTAGCAGAGTAGAACACCTGTTTAGGAGAGGTGCTGGGTAGCAGAGTAGAACACCTGTTTAGGAGAGGTGCTGGCTAGCAGAGTAGAACACCTGTTTAGGAGAGGTGCTGGCTAGCAGAGTAGAACACCTGTTTAGGAGAGGTGCTGGCTAGCAGAGTAGAACACCTGTTTAGGAGAGGTGCTGGCTAGCAGAGTAGAACACCTGTTTAGGAGAGGTGCTGGCTAGCAGAGTAGAACACCTGTTTAGGAGAGGTGCTGGCTAGCAGAGTAGAACACCTGTTTAGGAGAGGTGCTGGCTAGCAGAGTAGAACACCTGTTTAGGAGAGGTGCTGGCCAGCAGAGTAGACTGTGGATATAGATAATTTTGTACCTGTTTCCTCCAGCATCTTCACAAGGTCCTTTGCTGTTGTTCTGGGATTGATTTGCACTTTTCGCACCAAAGTACGTTCATCTCTAGGAGATAGAATGCGTCTCCTTCCTGAGCGGTATGACGGCTGCGTGGTCCCATGGTGTTTATACTTGCGTACTATTGTTTGTACAGATGAACGTGGTACCTTCAGGCATTTGGAAATTGCTCCCAGGGATGAATCAGACTTGTGGTGGTCTACAACATTTTTTCTGAGGTCTTGGCTGATTTCTTTTGATTTTCCCATGATGTCAAGCAAAGAGGCACTGCGTTTGAAGGTAGGCCTTGAAATACATCCACAGGTACACCTCCAATTGACTCAAATGATGTCAATAGCCTATCAGAAGCTTCTAAAGCCATGACATCATTTTCTGGAATTTTCCAAGCTGTTTAAAAGCACAGTCAACTTAGTGTATGTAAACTTCTGACCCACTGGAATTGTGATACAGTGAATTATAAGTGAAATAATCTGTCTGTAAACAATTGTTGGAAAAATTACTTGTGTCATGCACAAAGTAGATGTCCTAACCGACTTGCCAAAACTATAGTTTGTTAACAAGAAATTTGTGGAGTGGTTGAAAAACGAGTTTTAATGACTCCAACCTAAGTGTATGTAAACTTCCGGCTGTATATACAGTGGGGAGAACAAGTATTTGATACACTGCCGATTTTGCAAGTTTTACTACTTACAAAGCATGTAGAGGTCTGTAATTTTTATCATAGGTACACTTCAACTGTGAGAGACGGAATCTAAAACAAAAATCCACAAAATCACATTGTATGATTTTTAAGTAATTAATTTGTCTGTTGAACTGTTGCTCCTGTGTGAGGTGTTGGGTCTGCGGTTGAGGGTGACGTCCTTCAGGGTCCTGGCAAAAGTTGGGATTGCTGCCTTGTAGAGGTGGACCTGGTCCTAAAGGCTGTTCCAGTCCAGGGTGGAGTGGTGGGCCAGGTAGACATTAGGGTTTGAGGCACAGTCCCAGGAAATGCTTCCATTCACCCACTGTATGATGGCAGGGTGAAAGCCTTTTCATGGTAGCAGGGAGGAGATAACCACTTGTGCATTGGGGAAAGTGGAAGAAGCTTTTTCAATCACTCCCTTGAGTGATGTGGCCACCCTTTCCTGCTGGGCCCTCAGGTAATTTGTGAATGTGAATTATGATGTGGCTGGGGGACCCTAGTCTGTCCTCTGACAGCAGCTCCAGGGCAGGCCTAGTGTTTGGACCCTAGTCTGTCCTCTGACAGCAGCTCCAGGGCCTAGTGTTTGGACCCTAGTCTGTCCTCTGACAGCAGCTCCAGGGCCTAGTGTTTGGACCCTAGTCTGTCCTCTGACAGCAGCTCCAGGGCAGGCCTAGTGTTTGGACCCTAGTCTGTCCTCTGACAGCAGCTCCAGGGCAGGCCTAGTGTTTGGACCCTAGTCTGTCCTCTGACAGCAGCTCCAGGGCAGGCCTAGTGTTTGGACCCTAGTCTGTCCTCTGACAGCAGCTCCAGGGCAGGCCTAGTGTTTGGACCCTAGTCTGTCCTCTGACAGCAGCTCCAGGGCCTAGTGTTTGGACCCTAGTCTGTCCTCTGACAGCAGCTCCAGGGCAGGCCTAGTGTTTGGACCCTAGTCTGTCCTCTGACAGCAGCTCCAGGGCAGGCCTAGTGTTTGGACCCTAGTCTGTCCTCTGACAGCAGCTCCAGGGCAGGCCTAGTGTTTGGACCCTAGTCTGTCCTCTGACAGCAGCTCCAGGGCAGGCCTAGTGTTTGGACCCTAGTCTGTCCTCTGACAGCAGCTCCAGGGCCTAGTGTTTGGACCCTAGTCTGTCCTCTGACAGCAGCTCCAGGGCAGGCCTAGTGTTTGGACCCTAGTCTGTCCTCTGACAGCAGCTCCAGGGCCTAGTGTTTGGACCCTAGTCTGTCCTCTGACAGCAGCTCCAGGGCCTAGTGTTTGGACCCTAGTCTGTCCTCTGACAGCAGCTCCAGGGCCTAGTGTTTGGACCCTAGTCTGTCCTCTGACAGCAGCTCCAGGGCCTAGTGTTTGGACCCTAGTCTGTCCTCTGACAGCAGCTCCAGGGCCTAGTGTTTGGACCCTAGTCTGTCCTCTGACAGCAGCTCCAGGGCAGGCCTAGTGTTTGGACCCTAGTCTGTCCTCTGACAGCAGCTCCAGGGCCTAGTGTTTGGACCCTAGTCTGTCCTCTGACAGCAGCTCCAGGGCAGGCCTAGTGTTTGGACCCTAGTCTGTCCTCTGACAGCAGCTCCAGGGCAGGCCTAGTGTTTGGACCCTAGTCTGTCCTCTGACAGCAGCTCCAGGGCAGGCCTAGTGTCTGGACCCTAGTCTGTCCTCTGACAGCAGCTCCAGGGCCTAGTGTTTGGACCCTAGTCTGTCCTCTGACAGCAGCTCCAGGGCCTAGTGTTTGGACCCTAGTCTGTCCTCTGACAGCAGCTCCAGGGCCTAGTGTTTGGACCCTAGTCTGTCCTCTGACAGCAGCTCCAGGGCAGGCCTAGTGTTTGGACCCTAGTCTGTCCTCTGACAGCAGCTCCAGGGCCTAGTGTTTGGACCCTAGTCTGTCCTCTGACAGCAGCTCCAGGGCAGGCCTAGTGTTTGGGCACCAGAGTTTAGCCACTTTGTGTTTGGGAGAAATGTTATCTTCTTGAATCTATTTGCCATTTGAGTCAATGAGGAGCACAACCTCTGGCTTGTGTGTGTCCTCAGTGGAGGTGTGGGGGTTGTCAGGAGAGCTATCAGGGGAGCTGACAGGGGGTTGTTAGGAGGGGGTGGGGTCTGTTGGGAGGGGGTGGGGTCTGTTGGGAGGGGGTGGGGTCTGTTGGGTTGGTGGGTCCTGTGTTGTCTGTCCCATTGAGGTTGTGGTCCGGGTCTGAGGTGGGCTGTTCTGCTGGCTTCTCTGGGGGAGTGTCCTGCTCTCTGTCACACCTCAGCTTTCTCACCTCTTCCTTCAGTGCCTGTTTAAGGTCTCTCACCTCAGTCCGTAGAGCAGTCAGCCCTCTCAGACAGCCGTAGAGCAGACAGCTCTCTCAGACAGCTCTCTCAGACAGCCGTAGAGCAGACAGCTCTCTCCGACAGCCGTAGAGCAGACAGCTCTCTCAGACAGCTCTCTCAGACAGCTCTCTCAGACAGCCGTAGAGCCGACAGCTCTCTCAGACAGCCGTAGAGCAGACAGCTCTCTCAGACAGCCGTAGAGCAGACAGCTCTCTCAGACAGCCGTAGAGCAGACAGCTCTCTCAGACAGCTCTCTCAGACAGCCGTAGAGCAGACAGCTCTCTCCGACAGCCGTAGAGCCGACAGCTCTCTCCGACAGCCGTAGAGCAGACAGCTCTCTCAGACAGCCGTAGAGCAGACAGCTCTCTCAGACAGCCGTAGAGCAGACAGCTCTCTCAGACAGCTCTCTCAGCCAGCTCTCTCAGACAGCCGTAGAGCAGTCAGCCCTCTCAGACAGCCGTAGAGCAGACAGCTCTCTCAGACAGCCGTAGAGCAGACAGCTCTCTCAGACAGCCGTAGAGCAGACAGCTCTCTCAGACAGCCGTAGAGCAGACAGCTCTCTCAGACAGCCGTCCCATCTCCACTTTCTGCCCTCCAGGTCTTGTTGGGGGGGGGGGTGTTGTGCTGGTCTGTTTTGTGGGTCTGTTCTGTCTGGAGTGTGTGGACCAGCTCTCTGAGCTCCACCATCTCTCTCTCTCTCCAGCTCTGTGAATGTATCCCTCTCAATGATAGAGGACCAGTGCAGTTGAGGGACCTGGGTGTGTTCAGTGCAGTTGAGGGACCTGGGTGTGTTCAGTGCAGTTGTGGGACCTGGGTGTGTTCAGTGCAGTTGTGGGACCTGGGTGTGTTCAGTGCTGGGGGGGTGACTTGCCTCGTCTGCAGGACAGTTTGAAGAGGTGTGATCAGACTCACTCAGGATGGGGGGAGTCGTCACAGAGAGAGAGCTTTTCCTGCTGTGCTCTCTCTTTGATCCCGTAAAGTCCTGCTGGAACTGCATGAGGACGCCCTGTTTCCTCAATGTCTAGTATTCTGAGTTTCCACCCTCGGCCTGTTATTGCGGGTGTAGCGAAATGCTTGTGCCTCTAGCTCCGACAGTGCAGTAATATCTAACAATGTCACAACATATACCCAATACACGCAAATCTAAGAAAGGAATTAATTAAGAATTAAGCCTCTAATGTGTTTGTGATGGCTGTTTAACAGTCTGATGGCCTTGAGATAGAAGCTGTTTTTCATTCTCTCGGTCCCAGCTTTGATGCACCTGTACTGACCTCGCCTTCTGGATGATAGCGGGGTGAACAGGCAGTGGCTCGGGTGGTTGATGTCCTTGATGATCTTTTTGGCCTTCCTGTGACATCGGGTGCTGTAGGTGTCCTGGAGGGCAGGTAGTTTGCCCCCGGTAATGCGTTCGGCAAACCGCACCACCCTCTAAACCTTTATATAAATCATCCATATTATCACACAATACTACACTTTAATACCCAATAAATGTTTACATGTATTATCATAATTTTTGTAGGAAAGCCTGTTTAAATATATATTTTGTTCATAGAAAGAAGACCTTGAGTATTTTCCTCTGCGTGTAAACCCATAGCTTCTAACCTGACACCTACCATGCAGCCTGGCAGCCCCACAAACACACAGAGGAACAGAGACAGAGGAACAGAGACAGAGGAACAGACACAGAGACAGAGGAAGAGACAGAGACAGAGGTACAGAGGTAGAGACAGAGGTACAGACAGACAGAGACAGAGGTACAGAGGAAGAGATATTTAATTAAAGGTAAATACAATTTTATATAAATCATATTATTATTAAATTACTACACAATACATGTTTATATGTATAAATATATATATTTTTAATTCCTTTCTTAGAGAAAAATAAGAATGAGCATTTTCCAATTTTTCTGTAACCCAAAACCCCCATCAGTCTCCAAATTGCCGTCTTCAAGCTGTGAGGGCCTCAGACATGGTCTCTTCCACGCTGGATCTCCAGGGCCTTCCAGGCTGTGAGGGCCTCAGACATGGTCTCTTCCACGCTGGATCTCCAGGGCCTACTGAGCTAAATGGTAGAGCTGCCGCTTTCAAGAAGCGGGACTCTAACCCGGACGCTTATAAGAAATCCTGCTATGCCCTCCGACGAACCATCAAACAGGCAAAGAGTCAATACCGGACTAAGATTGAATCGTACTACACTGGCTCTGACACTCGTCGGATGTGGCAGGGCTTGAAAATTATTACAGACTACAAAAGGAAGCACAGCCGCGAGCTTCCCAGTGACACAAGCCTACCAGACGAGCTAAACCACTTCTATGCTCGCTTCGAGGCAAGCAACACTGAAGCATGCATGAGAGCACCAGCTGTTCCAGATGACTGTGTGATCACGCTCTCCGTAGCCGATGTGAGTAAGACTTTTAAGCAGGTCAACATTCACAAGGCCGCAGGGCCAGACGGATTACCAGGATGTGTACTGCGAGCATGTGTTGACCGACTGGCAAGTGTCTTCACTGACATTTTCAACATGTTCATTTACATTTACATTACATTTTAGTCATTTAGCAGACGCTCTTAACCAGAGCGACTTACAGGAGCAATTAGGGTTAAGTGCCTTGCTCAAGGGCACATTAACGTCATTTAGCAGACGCTCTTAGCCAGAGCGACTCACAAATTGGTGCGTTCACCCTATAGCCAGTGGGATAACCACTTTACAAAGTTCCTGACTGAGTCTGTAATACCAACATGTTTCAAGCAGACCACCATAGTCCCTATGTTCCTGACGGGCCGCCCCCAGGTGGTAAGGGTAGGTAACAACACATCTGCCACGCTGATCCTCAACACGGGGGCCCCTCAGGGGTGCGTGCTCAGTCCCCTCTTGTACTCCCTGTTCACCCATGACTGCATGGCCAGGCACGACTCCAACACCATCAATACGTTTACTGACGATACAACAGTGGTAGGCCTGATCACCGACAACGATGAGACAGCCTATAGGGAGGAGGTCCGTGACCTGGCCGTGTGGTGCCAGGATAACAACCTCTCCCTCAACGTGATCAAGACAAAGGAGATGATTTTGGACTACAGGGGAAAAAAAGAGGACTGAGCACGCCCCCATTTTTATCGACGGGGCTGTAGTGTAACAGGTTGAGAGCTTCAAGTTCCTTGGTGTCCACATCACCAACGAACTATCATGGTCCAAACACACCAAGACAGTCGTGAAGAGGGCACGACAAAACCTATTCCCCCTCAGGAGACTGAAAAGATTTGGCATGGGTCCTCAGATCCTCAAAAAGTTATACAGCTGCACCATTGAGAGCATCCTGACTGGTTGCCTCACCGCCTGGTATGGCAACTGCTCGGCCTCCGACCGCAAGGCACTACAGAGGGTAGTGCGTACGGCCCAGTACATCACTGGGGCCAAGCTTCCTGCCATCCAGGACCTCTATACCAGGCGGTGTCAGAGGAAGGCCCTCAAAATTGACATAGACTGTTCTCTCTGCTGCCGCACGGCAAGCGGTACCGGAGCGCCAAGTCTAGGTCCAAAAGGCTTCTCAACAGCTTCTACCTTCAAGCCATAAGACTCCTGAACAGCTAATCATGGCTACCCAGACTATTTGCACTGCCTCTCCCCCACCCCATCTTTTTACGCTGCTGTTACTCTGTTAATTATTTATGCTTAGTCACTTTAACTCTACCCACATGTACATATTACCTCAATTACCTCGACTAGCCGGTGCCCCCGCACATTGACTCTGCACCGGTACCCCCCTGTATATAGCCTCCCTACTGTTATTTTATTTTACTGCTGCTCTTTAGTTATTTGCTTTTATTTTTTTTACTTAACACTTTTAATTTTTTTTTATCTTTAAAAAAGGCATTGTTGGTTAAGGGCTTGTAAGTAGAATTTCACTGTACACCTGTTGTATTCGGTGCATGTGGCAAATCAAATTTGATTTGATTTGATACAGAGCCATGGCTACATGGAGCTATATTCCACATCAAGTAACTCACACAAGCAGTAGAATCAGATTTAAAAATAGATAAAAATACACCTTATGGAACAGCGAGGACTGTGAAGTCACACACACAGGTACAAACACGTACACCTTGATTGTGTATTATAGTAGAGTAGTGGACTGAGGGCACACACAATGTATTGTGAAATCTGTTGTAAAATGTATTTTAATGTTTAACATTTTTATTATGTAAGTGTCAAGGCAGCAGCTAGTGAGGATCTATAATAAATACAAATACAAAATACAGCACTCTGTAGGGTAGCACCATGGTGTAGCCAGAGGACAGCTACTTTCCGTCCTCCTCTGGCTATATTGACTTCAATACAAAACCAAGGAGGCTTGTGGTTCTCACCCCTTTCCATAGACTTACACAGTAATTATTACAACTTCCGGAAGATGTCCTTCAACCTATCAGAGCTCTTGCAGCATAAAGTGACATGTTGTCCACCCAATCAAAGAATCAGAGAATGAATTTAGGACTGAAAGCAAAAACTACAGCTAGCTAGCACTCCAGTGCATAAAATGTGGTGAGTAGTTGACTCAAAGAGAGAGAAAGACAATAGTTTAACAGTTTTGAACACATTCATTTCTTCCAAAATTAAGAAGCAGCAGAGAGATATATTTAGTTGTATTTTTTTCACTTTCATTTAGCTAACTAATGCAGCTAATTTCGCCAACTCAACAACCTGACTCAAACAGAGAGGAATGATATTTTATGTTAGCTAGCTGGCTAAGGCTATCCAACACTCCAACTCTTCCAAGTCAAGGTAAGCTTTCAGTTTTCATTTTTTTTAACCACCGGTGTAACTGCTAAATTGTTTACTGTACACTGTACTGCATGGATTGGATTGTGGGTTTACTAACGAGTTTGTTGACTATGGCATTAGCTAATATGGTGTAGGCTGTGTGTAGCGGTTATGGTATGAGGTTTGGCTTGGAGAGTTTTTTTGCATGGTCACAGACAGCTGTTGGGTTGTGCACTGAAGTCCACAAGCGATGGGAAAAGGTGAGAGGTGGAGAGCGTGTAGATGCAAGAAGGAATTATAGGACAAGCAAAGTGATGATGCTGTATGTGGCTGCTATGAAAGTGAACTGTGTGTGAGGGTGATCAGAGGGGTATTCATTCATTCCACCGATTCTGTTGCAAAACGTTTCTTAAATGGAACAAAATAGGGAGGGGCTTAACTTATTTTTTCCAATAGAAACTCTAATTTGGTTTAATGATTACACCCTAAATCAGCTAGATGCAGGCAAGAGTGTGCAAGGCAGTATTGAATGTGTCACTGTCTGTCACTTTGATTACTCAAATTTGTCTCTCGACTTGTTATAAACTTCCATTCATAGGCTAGGTTGTAGCAACCTCATGATGGGCATAGGGCAAATTGGAGTATCATGTAGTAGCCTAAACCTATGGATGCTACATTGAGCTGGGTGAATGGAATATGGATGACAGTAATAGATATAAGGCCATGTAATAGAAATCGTCCTCCCTAATCTAAAACGGCACCAACCGCCACTGATACTGTCGTTACGTCCAATATACCTGTACCCAGGTAACTAGATATATCACTAACTTCTAGCCATTATATCATATTTATGTAAATGTACATGTACATGATACATATCAATATGATATCATATACCTCAGTCTCAATGATAGTATGATGCTAAACAATGCTGAATAACCAAGCTCTTCCTGTCTTCTCTCCTGCTCGAGCCGTGTTGTCTGAGCAGACTGGTGGAGGAGAGGATAGGGGGATGGTGTCATTCAGGTCCTAGGATCAATAACAGTATTGATTATCATTAATCACTGATCGATCAGGACGAGATCAGAGCCCTGAAGAAACATGGAGACAGAGACATTATTATACTTTATTATTAAATCACTTATTTTTACATCAACACAGACATTCTTCATGCAGTACATTTATCTTCCATTATGTTCAGACACGTTCTAAATGTTTTATATAGTATAAAGTATACAGATAATAGACCGTAATACTATAATAGCAGATCGCTGTTTCTGACATATCAGAGAGGACTGCTATCCAGTCAGCACTCACCTCTGTCATCATGAAGTGCTTTGAGAGACTAGTCAAGGATCATATCACCTCCACCTTACCTGCCACACTAGACCCACTTCAATTTGCTTACTGCCTCAATAGATCCACAGACGATGCAATCGCCGTCACACTGCACACTGCCCTATCCCATCTGGACAAGAGGAATACCTATGTAAGAATGCTGTTCATTGACTATAGGTCAGCATTCAACACCATAGTACCCTCCAAGCTCATCATTAAGCTCGAGGCCCTGGGTCTGAACCCCGCCCTGTGCAACTGGGTCCTGGACTTCCTGACGGGCCGCCCCCAGGTGGTGAAGGTAGGAAACAACATCTCCACTTCGCTGATCCTCAACACTGGGGCCCCACAAGGGTGCGTGCTCAGCCTTCTCCTGTACTCCCTGTTCACCCATGACTGTGTGGCCAAGCACGCCTCCAACTCAATCATCAAGTTTGCAGATGACACAACAGTAGTAGGCTTGATTACCAACAATGATGAGACCGCCTACAGGGAGGAGGTGAGGGCTCTCGGAGTGTGGTGCCAGGAAAATAACCTCTCACTCAACATCAACAAAACAAAGGAGATGATCGTGGACTTCAGGAAACAGCAGTGGAGAAGGTGGAAAGCTTCAAGTTCCTCGGCGTACACATCACTGACAAACTGAAATGGTCCACCCACGCAGACAGTGTGGTGAAGAAGGCGCAACAGAGCCTCTTCAACCTCAGGAGGCTGAAGTAATTTGGCTTTGCACCTAAAACCCTCACAAAATTTTACTGATGCACAATTGAGAGCATCCTGTCGGGCTGTATCACTGCCTGGTACGGCAACTGCACCGCCCGCAACCGCAGGGCTCTCCAGAGGGTGGTGCGGTCTGCCCAACGCATCACCGGGGGCAAACTACCAGCCCTCCAGGACACCTACAGCACCCGATGTCACAGGAAGGCCAAAAAGTTCATCAAGGACAACAACCACCCGAGCCACTGCCTGTTCACCCCGCTATCATCCAGAAGGCATCAAAGCTGGGACCGAGAGACTGAAAAACAGCTTCTATCTCAAGGCCATCAGACTGTTAAATAGCCTTCACTAGCACATTAGAGGCTGCTGCCTATATACATAGATTAGAAATCACTGGCCACTTTAATAAATGGAACACTAGTCCCTTTAATAATGTTTACATATCTTGCACTACTCATCTCATATGTATATACTGCATTCTATTCTATAATATTCTACTGTATCTTAGTCTCTGTGGTTGTAGGACGTGTAGATGGGGTTGTAGGATGTGTAGATGTGGTTGTAGGACGTGTAGATGGGGTTGTAGGACGTGTAGATGGGGTTGTAGGACGTGTAGATGGGGTTGTAGGATGTGTAGATGGGGTTGTAGGACGTGTAGATGGGGTTGTAGGACGTGTAGATGGGGTTGTAGGACGTGTAGATGGGGTTGCAGGACGTGTAGATGGGGTTGTAGGATGTGTAGATGGGGTTGTAGGATGTGTAGATGGGGTTGTAGGATGTGTAGATGTGGTTGTAGGACGTGTAGATGGGGTTGTAGGATGTGTAGATGGGGTTGTAGGACATGTAGATGGGGTTGTAGGATGTGTAGATGGGGTTGTAGGACGTGTAGATGGGGTTGTAGGACGTGTAGATGGGGTTGTAGGATGTGTAGATGGGGTTGTAGGATGTGTAGATGGGGTTGTAGGATGTGTAGATGGGGTTGTAGGATGTGTAGATGGGGTTGTAGGACGTGTAGATGGGGTTGTAGGATGTGTAGATGTGGTTGTAGGATGTGTAGATGGGGTTGTAGGACGTGTAGATGGGGTTGTAGGACGTGTAGATGGGGTTGTAGGATGTGTAGATGGGGTTGCAGGATGTGTAAATGGGGTTGTAGGACGTGTAGATGTGGTTGTAGGATGTGTAGATGGGGTTGTAGGACGTGTAGATGGGGTTGTAGGACGTGTAGATGGGGTTGCAGGACGTGTAGATGTGGTTGTAGGACGTGTAGATGGGGTTGTAGGACGTGTAGATGGGGTTGTAGGATGTGTAGATGGGGTTGCAGGATGTGTAGATGGGGTTGTAGGACGTGTAGATGGGGTTGTAGGACGTGTAGATGGGGTTGTAGGACGTGTAGATGGGGTTGTAGGACGTGTAGATGGGGTTGTAGGACGTGTAGATGGGGTTGTAGGACGTGTAGATGGGGTTGTAGGACGTGTAGATGGGGTTGTAGGACGTGTAGATGGGGTTGTAGGACGTGTAGATGGGGATGTAGGATGTGTAGATGGGGTTGTAGGATGTGTAGATGGGGTTGTAGGACGTGTAGATGGGGTTGTAGGACGTGTAGATGGGGTTGTAGGATGTGTAGATGGGGTTGTAGGACGTGTAGATGGGGATGTAGGATGTGTAGATGGGGTTGTAGGATGTGTAGATGGGGTTGTAGGATGTGTAGATGGGGTTGTAGGACGTGTAGATGGGGTTGTAGGACGTGTAGATGGGGTTGTAGGACGTGTAGATGGGGTTGTAGGACGTGTAGATGGGGTTGCAGGACGTGTAGATGGGGTTGTAGGATGTGTAGATGGGGTTGTAGGACGTGTAGATGGGGTTGTAGGACGTGTAGATGGGGTTGTAGGACGTGTAGATGGGGTTGTAGGACGTGTAGATGGGGTTGTAGGACGTGTAGATGGGGTTGCAGGATGTGTAGATGGGGTTGTAGGACGTGTAGATGGGGTTGTAGGACGTGTAGATGGGGTTGTAGGACGTGTAGATGGGGTTGCAGGATGTGTAGATGGGGTTGTAGGACGTGTAGATGGGGTTGTAGGACGTGTAGATGGGGTTGTAGGATGTGTAGATGTGGTTGTAGGATGTGTAGATGTGGTTGTAGGACGTGTAGATGGGGTTGTAGGACGTGTAGATGGGGTTGTAGGACGTGTAGATGGGGTTGTAGGACGTGTAGATGGGGTTGTAGGATGTGTAGATGGGGTTGTAGGACGTGTAGATGGGGTTGTAGGACGTGTAGATGGGGTTGTAGGACGTGTAGATGGGGTTGTAGGATGTGTAGATGTGGTTGTAGGACGTGTAGATGGGGTTGCAGGATGTGTAGATGTGGTTGTAGGATGTGTAGATGGGGTTGTAGAACGTGTAGATGGGGTTGCAGGACGTGTAGATGGGGTTGTAGGATGTGTAGATGGGGTTGTAGGATGTGTAGATGGGGTTGTAGGATGTGTAGATGGGGTTGTAGGATGTGTAGATGGGGTTGTAGGATGTGTAGATGGGGTTGTAGGACGTGTAGATGGGGTTGTAGGATGTGTAGATGGGGTTGTAGGATGTGTAGATGGGGTTGTAGGATGTGTAGATGGGGTTGTAGGATGTGTAGATGGGGTTGTAGGATGTGTAGATGGGGTTGTAGGATGTGTAGATGGGGTTGCAGGATGTGTAGATGGGGTTGCAGGATGTGTAGATGGGGTTGTAGGACGTGTAGATGTGGTTGTAGGACGTGTATATGGGGTTGCAGGACGTGTAGATGGGGTTGTAGGACGTGTAGATGGGGTTGTAGGACGTGTAGATGGGGTTGTAGGACGTGTAGATGGGGTTGTAGGACGTGTAGATGGGGTTGTAGGACGTGTAGATGGTGTTGTAGGACGTGTAGATGGGGTTGTAGGACGTGTAGATGGGGTTGTAGGACGTGTAGATGGGGTTGTAGGACGTGTAGATGGGGTTGTAGGACGTGTAGATGGGGTTGTAGGACGTGTAGATGGGGTTGTAGGACGTGTAGATGGGGTTGTAGGATGTGTAGATGGGGTTGTAGGACGTGTAGATGGGGTTGCAGGATGTGTAGATGGGGTTGTAGGATGTGTAGATGGGGTTGTAGGACGTGTAGATGGGGTTGTAGGAGGTGTAGATGGGGTTGTAGGACGTGTAGATGGGGTTGTAGGACGTGTAGATGGGGTTGTAGGACGTGTAGATGGGGTTGTAGGACGTGTAGATGGGGTTGTAGGATGTGTAGATGGGGTTGTAGGACGTGTAGATGGGGTTGTAGGACGTGTAGATGGGGTTGTAGGACGTGTAGATGGGGTTGTAGGACGTGTAGATGGGGTTGCAGGACGTGTAGATGGGGTTGTAGGACGTGTAGATGGGGTTGTAGGACGTGTAGATGGGGTTGTAGGACGTGTAGATGGGGTTGCAGGATGTGTAGATGGGGTTGTAGGACGTGTAAATGGGGTTGTAGGACGTGTAGATGGGGTTGTAGGATGTGTAGATGTGGTTGTAGGATGTGTAGATGTGGTTGTAGGACGTGTAGATGGGGTTGTAGGACGTGTAGATGGGGTTGTAGGATGTGTAGATGGGGTTGTAGGATGTGTAGATGGGGTTGTAGGATGTGTAGATGGGGTTGTAGGATGTGTAGATGGGGTTGTAGGACGTGTAGATGGGGTTGTAGGATGTGTAGATGGGGTTGTAGGATGTGTAGATGGGGTTGTAGGATGTGTAGATGGGGTTGTAGGATGTGTAGATGGGGTTGCAGGATGTGTAGATGGGGTTGTAGGACGTGTAGATTTGGTTGTAGGACGTGTAGATGGGGTTGTAGGACGTGTAGATGGGGTTGTAGGACGTGTAGATGGGGTTGCAGGACGTGTAGATGGGGTTGTAGGATGTGTAGATGGGGTTGCAGGATGTGTAGATGGGGTTGTAGTTGTAGTCAGGGTGTGGGGGTGTAGATGGGGATGTAGGACGTGTAGATGGGGTTACAGGACGTGTAGATGTAGTTGTATGATGTGTAGATGGGGTTGTAGGACGTGTAGATGGGGTTGTAGGACGTGTAGATGGGGTTGTAGGATGTGTAGATGGGGTTGCAGGATGTGTAGATGGGGTTGTAGTTGTAGTCAGGGTGTGGGGGTGTAGATGGGGATGTAGTTGTAGTCAGGGTGTGGGGGTGTAGATGGGGATGTAGTTGTAGTCAGGGTGTGGGGGTGTAGATGGGGATGTAGTTGTAGTCAGGGTGTGGGGGTGTACATTTTACATTTACATTTTAGTCATTTAGCAGACGCTCTTAACCAGAGCGACTTACAGGAGCAACCAGGGTCAAGTGCCTTGCTCAAGGGCACATTAACGTCATTTAGCAGACGCTCTTAGCCAGAGCGACTCACAAATTGGTGCGTTCACCCTATAGCCAGTGGGATAACCACTTTACAATTTGGGGGGGGGGGGGGGGGGGGGGGGGTTAGAAGGAATACTTTATCCTATCCCAGGTATTCCTTAAAGAGGTGGGGTTTCAAATGTCTCCGGAAGGTGGTGAGTGACTCCGCTGTCCTGGCGTCGTGAGGGAGCTTGTTCCACCATTGGGGTGCCAGAGCAGCGAACAGTTTTGACTGGGCTGAGCGGGAGCTATGCTTCCGCAGAGGAAGGGGAGCCAGCAGGCCAGAGGTGGATGAACGCAATGTCCTCGTTTGGGTGTAGGGACTGATCAGAGCCTGAAGGTACAGAGGTGCCGTTCCCCTCACTGCTCCATAGGCAAGCACCATGGTCTTGTAGCGGATGCGAGCTTCAACTGGAAGCCAGTGGAGTGTGCGGAGGAGGGGGGTGACGTGAGAGAACTTGGGAAGGTTGAACACCAGACGGGCTGCGGCATTCTGGATGAGTTGTAGGGGTTTGTAGTTGTAGTCAGTGTGTGGGGGTGTAGTTGTAGTCAGGGTGTGGGGGTGTAGATGGGGATGTAGTTGTAGTCAGGGTGTGGGGGTGTAGATGGGGATGTAGTTGTAGTCAGGGTGTGGGGGTGTAGATGGGGATGTAGTTGTAGTCAGGGTGTGGGGGTGTAGATGGGGATGTAGTTGTAGTCAGGGCGTGGGGGTGTAGATGGGGATGTAGTTGTAGTCAGGGTGTGGGGGTGTAGATGGGGTTGTAGTTGTAGTCAGGGCGTGGGGGTGTAGATGGGGATGTAGTTGTAGTCAGGGCGTGGGGGTGTAGATGGGGATGTAGTTGTAGTCAGGGTGTGGGGGTGTGCAATTAAACTTGTGTCTGATAATTGCACTTTATGTTTCTGTCTCTTTATGTTATGAAACAATAAATACTTTGTGAACAAACCAAACCCAGTGGTTTATGTAATGGCTACTCCAGCTTGACTTGCTATAAGCCTAATGATGGAAACAGGAAGAGAAGGAAGGAGGGATGGTTTTGACTGCACCTGAGACAGAAACACACAGAGAAGACAAATACAAAAAGGTAGAGAACAGTTAATACTCTGTGTGTGTGTGTGTGTGTGTGTGTGTGTGTGTGTGTGTGTGTGTGTGTGTGTATGTGTGTGTGTGTGTGTGTGTGTGTGTGTGTGTGTGTGTACCTTTACTTGAGAATGGTGTTGAGTCTGTACTGGTAGTATTGGTAGTTGTCCTGGCAGTCCTCCCAGGGGTTAAAGGTCATGTCCTCCTCCTTCTCTACAAACGTCTCCCAGACAGACAAGAAGTCAGACTGCTTCATCATCCTCATCCTCACACCCAGTGACGCCAGGCACCGCAGCCCCGCCTAGCACACAGAGACACAAACACACACACACACACGCACGCACGCACGCACACAAACACACACACACAGCACGCACGCACACACACACACACACACACACAGCACGCACACACGCACGCACACACACACACACGCACACACACACACACACACACACACACACACACACACAGCACGCACACACACGCACACACACACACACACACACACAGCACGCACACACACACACAGCACGCACACACACACACGCACGCACGCACACACATGTATGAGAGTGAGTCTATACCTGCTGCCCATCTCTGTGTGTGTGTGGGGGGGGATTGGCACCTCTATCTCAGGCTCCTCCCACAGGAAGAGGCGGGACATGAGGAGGTAGAGGCGGAGCGTCTTTCTCTGTCTGAGGACATCGGCCATCTTCGTGAGGCAGGCTGCACAGGGACTGGAAGATACGTACCACCTGACCTCGTATTCCTGGGAGGAGTCATAGAGGGGGAGGACCTGGGGGCGAGAAGTGGGAAATCTGAGTCATAGAGTTGGTAGGAGTGTACACCATAGAGGGGGATGGATCTCTGTCAGAGTTGATACAAGGGTACACTTAGAGGGGGAGGGGGGGATCTGTCATAGAGTTGGTTTGAGGGTACACCTAGAGGGGGAGGGGGGGATCTGTCATAGAGTTGGTTTGAGGGTACACTTAGAGGGGGAGGGGGGGATCTGTCATAGAGTTGGTTTGAGGGTACACTTAGAGGGGGAGGGGGGGATCTGTGTCATAAAGTGGGTACAAGGGTACACTTAGAGGGGGAGGGGGGGATCTGTCATAGAGTTGGTTTGAGGGTACACCTAGAGGGGGAGGGGGGGATCTGTCATAGAGTTGGTTTGAGGGTACACTTAGAGGGGGAGGGGGGGATCTGTCATAGAGTTGGTTTGAGGGTACACTTAGAGGGGGAGGGGGGGATCTGTCATAGAGTTGGTTTGAGGGTACACTTAGAGGGGGAGGGGGGGATCTGTCATAGAGTTGGTTTGAGGGTACACCTAGATGGGGAGGGGGGGATCTGTCATAGAGTTGGTTTGAGGGTACACTTAGAGGGGGAGGGGGGGATCTGTCATAGAGTTGGTTTGAGGGTACACCTAGAGGGGGAGGGGGGGATCTGTCATAGAGTTGGTTTGAGGGTACACTTAGAGGGGGAGGGGGGGATCTGTCATAGAGTTGGTTTGAGGGTACACTTAGAGGGGGAGGGGGGGATCTGTCATAGAGTTGATTTGAGGGTACACCTAGAAGGGGAGGGGGGGATCTGTCATAGAGTTGGTTTGAGGGTACACTTAGAGGGGGAGGGGGGGATCTGTCATAGAGTTGGTTTGAGGGTACACCTAGAGGGGGAGGGGGGGGGCGGGGAATCTGTTATATAGTTGGTACGAGGGTACACCTAGAGGGGGAGGGGGGGCGGGGAATCTGTTATATAGTTGGTATGAGGGTACACCTAGAGGGGGAGGGGGGGCGGGGAATCTGTTATATAGTTGGTATGAGGGTACACCTAGAGGGGGAGGGGGGGCGGGGAATCTGTTATATAGTTGGTATGAGGGTACACCTAGAGGGGGAGGGGGGGCGGGGAATCTGTTATATAGTTGGTATGAGGGTACACCTAGAGGGGGAGGGGGGGCGGGGAATCTGTTATATAGTTGGTATGAGGGTACACCTAGAGGGGGAGGGGGGGCGGGGAATCTGTGTCATAGTTGGTATGAGGGTACACCTAGAGGGGGAGGGGGGGCGGGGAATCTGTGTCATAGTTGGTATGAGGGTACACCTAGAGGGGGAGGGGGGGCGGGGAATCTGTGTCATAGTTGGTATGAGGGTACACCTAGAGGGGGAGGGGGGGCGGGGAATCTGTTATATAGTTGGTATGAGGGTTCACCTAGAGGGGGAGGGGGGGCGGGGAATCTGTTATATAGTTGGTATGAGGGTACACCTAGAGGGGGAGGGGGGGCGGGGAATCTGTGTCATAGTTGGTATGAGGGTACACCTAGAGGGGGAGGGGGGGTGGGGAATCTGTTATATAGTTGGTATGAGGGTACACCTAGAGGGGGAGGGGGGGCGGGGAATCTGTTATATAGTTGGTATGAGGGTACACCTAGAGGGGGAGGGGGGGCGGGGAATCTGTTATATAGTTGGTATGAGGGTACACCTAGAGGGGGAGGGGGGGCGGGGAATCTGTTATATAGTTGGTATGAGGGTTCACCTAGAGGGGGAGGGGGGGCGGGGAATCTGTTATATAGTTGGTATGAGGGTACACCTAGAGGGGGAGGGGGGGCGGGGAATCTGTGTCAGAGTTGTTACGAGGGTAGAATTAAGGGGGAGTGGGGGAATCTGTTATATAGTTGGTATGAGGGTACACCTAGAGGGGGAGGGGGGGCGGGGAATCTGTTATATAGTTGGTATGAGGGTACACCTAGAGGGGGAGGGGGGGCGGGGAATCTGTGTCAGAGTTGTTACGAGGGTAGAATTAAGGGGGAGTGGGGGAATCTGTTATATAGTTGGTACGAGGGTACACCTAGAGGGGGAGGGGGGGCGGGGAATCTGTGTCATAGTTGGTATGAGGGTACACCTGGGGGGGGGAATCTATGTCATAGAGTTGGTACGAGAGTACACCTAACAGCCATGGGAGGCACCATTGAGGGCTATCGCCATTGTAAAGTAGTCAATTTCTTCTTCTCCTGTGGGTGCATTGGCAGTTCGTAAATAACCTGAAAAGGTCAATACCGCCACTTACTGCGCTGGAGTGTGTACAGTCTGAACTGGTATCAAGCCAAGGTTGTTGATTTACGGCCATCTCCTGTTTACTCAGGAGTATCATTCATTGGCTGACCCCTCCTGCTGACCTGGATGGAATTCTGTGATTCTGTGAATTCTGTGAACCCAGTTGACTACTAAAAAATGGTGAAAGCACTCAATGGTGCGTCCCATGCTAAAACAGGCTTCACGGTGCGTCCCACTATAAAACAGGCTTCACGGTGCGTCCCATGCTAAAACAGGCTTCACGGTGCGTCCCATGCTAAAACAGGCTTCACGGTGCGTCCCACGATAAAACAGGCGTTGGTCCAAGTGAGCCCTCTATCCAACTTTATGTTGTTACCTGTGTGAAGAAGGCCGCCTCTGCGTGTGCGGTGGCGTGTTCGTCCTCCATGTATCCCTGTAGCGGATCAGTGGCGCCCTCTGGAGTCTCCACGCGGTAACACAGCAACGTCTTATTACGACCAGACGAATACTCAACGTTCCGGAATTGGAACTTAAAGTAGAACGGACTCATCTGCTCCCTGTGGGGAGAGGGAGAAGGAGATAAAGAGAGAGGATAAGCTAAAGGTGGTGACCTGCTGGTTGAGGTCAAATAAGCCTTCAAGCTGTCAGGGAATATTCCCTGGCATGACCTGGATTCGCCTCAACACTAACCACTATAGGATCACAGCACTCTGCTGGAGGACATGGCCAACACAGAGTACTAACCACTATACGATCACAGCACTCTGCTGGAGGACATGGCCAACACAGAGTACTAACCACTATACGATCACAGCACTCTGCTGGAGGACATGGCCAACACAGAGTACTAACCACTATAGGACCACAGCACTCTGCTGGAGGACATGGCCAACACAGAGTACTAACCACTATAGGATCACAGCACTCTTCTGGAGGACATGGCCAACACAGAGTACTAACCACTATACGATCACAGCACTCTGCTGGAGGACATGGCCAACACAGAGTACTAACCACTATAGGATCACAGCACTCTGCTGGAGGACATGGCCAACACAGAGTACTAACCACTATAGGATCACAGCACTCTGCTGGAGGACATGGCCAACACAGAGTACTAACCACTATACGATCACAGCACTCTGCTGGAGGACATGGCCAACACAAGGCACAGTGCTATTCCAAACCCTAACAGTATCCCTAACCCTAACCCTCTTCCCTTACTACTTACAGAAATGATTGAACCCTGAAATGATAAATGTTATAAATGAAGCCCCAGGGGCTGCAGAGTTAGTGATAGGGCCCAGGGAGAGAGATAGGGAGTGTATTGGCACCGGCTGTCATGGTAACTGTCAGGGCCCAGGGAGAGAGATAGGGAGTGTATTGGGACCGGCTGTCATGGTAACTGTCAGGGCCCAGGGAGAGCGATAGGGAGTGTATTGGCACCGGCTGTCATGGTAACTGTCAGGGCCCAGGGAGAGAGATAGGGAGTGTATTGGGACCGGCTGTCATGGTAACTGTCAGGGCCCAGGGAGAGAGATAGGGAGTGTATTGGGACCAGCTGTCATGGTAACTGTCACTACATTTACATTTACGTCATTTAGCAGACGCTCTTATCCAGAGCGACTTACAACTTGGTCACTACTAATGAATGAATCTCTGTTATGGTGGGGTTTGGCTTCATTGACCATCATGTAACACTCATTATAAAACTGGTTGTTTGGATCCTGGAAGCTGATTGGACAAGCAGAGTTCCAAGCCGGAAATGGTTCCAATTATTTTTTCCCATAGGGGATTTTAGAAACACTTAAAATAAGGGCTGTGTTTCATGTAGGCTTACCCTGGTGTGACGTTTTGATAACTGTGTAAATCTCTCTAGGAGAAGGTGACTTTTATCAATATATTCACCTGTATTTACCCCCCAAAATGAAATGCTAATTAGCTGCTAATGTGGCTATCATAAAGATAGTCCATGATGATCTGGAGGAGACGGACGAATCGAGGGAAAGGTAAGAATCTCTGTATTAACGATCTGTTAGCAAAATTTGCTGAATTTCTTTAAATTGACAATTCTGTGAACTGTCTTGTGCAAGTTTTAAATTGACACAATAGAATGCGCCGGAGAAGATGGCTGCCGTTTTACAGCCCTCTAACCAATTGTACTATTATGTGTGTTTTTCCACGTTATTTGTAATTTATTCTGTACATATTGTTTCTGCCATCGTCTCTTATAACCAAAAAGAGCTTCTGGATATCAGGACAGCGATTACTCACCTCGTATTGGTCGAAGATTTTTTCTTCAACAAGTCGGACGCAAAGGATATCCTACAGACACCCGACAAGGCCCAAATCCCCGTCATTCGCATGAGGAAGAGATGGAGATATCGTGGACGTAGGTCGGGGTGCCTTGTAAGGATCCGACGGTGAGCGAGTAAACTGCCTCTTCCATCAATCCTATTAGCCAATGTTCAATCATTTGAAAGTAAATTAGGTGACCTAAGATTACGGTTAAAAACTGTAATATCTTATGTTTCACCGAGTCGTGGCTGAACGACGACATGGATAACATACAGCTAGCGGGCTATACGCTACATCGGCAGGATAGAACGGCTGACTCCGGTAAGACAAGGGGTGGTGGTCTGTGTATATTTGTAAATAACAGCTGGTGCACAAAATCAAATACTAAGGAAGTCTTGAGGTTTTGCTCGCCTGAGGTAGAGTATCTCATGATAAGCTGTAGAACACACTATTTACCAAGAGAGTTTTCATCTATATTTTTCATAGCTGTCTATTTACCACCACAAACCAATGCTGGCATTAAGATTGCACTGAATGAGCTGTATAAGGCCATAAGTGAACAGGAAAACACTCATCCAGATGCAGCGCTCCTAGTGGCCGGGGACTTTAATGCAGGGAAACTTAAATCAGTTCTACCTCATTTCTACCAGCATGTTAAATGTGCAACCAGAGGAAAAAAACTCTAGACCACTTTTACTCCACACACAGAGATGCATACAAAGCTCTCCCTCGCCCTCCATTTGGCAAATCTGACCATAACTCTATCCTCCTGATTCCTGCTTATAAGCAAAAACTAAAGCAGGAAGGACCAGTGACTCGGTTAATAGAAAAGTGGTCAGATGACGCAGATGCTAAGCTACAGGACTGTTTTGCTAGCACAGACTGGAACATGTTCCGGGATTCTTCAGATAGCATTGAGGAGTACATCACATCAGTCACTGGCTTCATCAATAAGTGCATCGATGACGTCATTCCCACAGTGACCGTACGTACATACCCCAACCAGAAGTCATGGATTACAGGCAACATCCGCGCTGAGCTAAAGGGTAGAGCTGCCGCTTTCAAGAAGCGGGACTCTAACCCGGATGCTTATAAGAAATCCCGCTATGCACTCCGACGAACCATCAAACAGGCAAAGTGTCAATACCGGACTAAGATTGAATCGTACTACACCGGCTCCGACGCTCGTCGGATGTGGCAGGGCTTGAAAACTATTACAGACTACAAAGGGAAGCACAGCCGCGAGCTGCCCAGTGACACAAGCCTTCCATACGAGCTAAACCACTCCTATGCTCGCTTCGAGGCAAGCAACACTGAAGCATGCATGGGAGCACCAGCTGTTCCGGATGACTATGTGATCACGCTCTCCGTACCCAATGTGAGTAAGACTTTTAAGCAGGTCAACATTCACAAGGCCGCAGGGCCAGACGGATTACCAGGACATGTACTCCAAACTGGCAAGTGTCTTCACTGACATTTTCAACATGTCCCTGACTGAGTCTGTAATACCAACATGTTTCAAGCAGACCACCATTGTCCCCGTGCCCAAGGACACTAAGATAACCTGCCTAAATGACTACCGACCTGTAGCACTGACGTCTGTAGCCATGAAGTGCTTTGAAAGGCTGGTCATGGCTCACATCAACACCATTATCCCAGAAACCCTAGACCCAATCCAATTTGCATACCGCCCCAACAGATCCACAGATGATGCAATCTCTATTGCACTCCACACTGTCCTTTCCCACCTGGACAAGAGGAACAACTACGTGAGAATGCTATTCATTGACTATATAATATATAATATAATATATATATAATAATATATAATATGCCATTTAGCAGACGCTTTTATCCAAAGCGACTTACAGTCATGCGTGCATACATTTTTTTGTTTTTTTTGTGTATGGGTGGTCCCGGGGATCGAACCCACTACCTTGGCGTTACAAGCGCCGTGCTCTACCAGCTGAGCTACAGAGGACTACAGAGGACTACAGCTCAGCATTCAACACCATAGTGCCCTCAAAGCTCATCACTAAGCTAAGGATCCTGGGACAAAACACCTCCCTCTGCAACTGGATCCTGGACTTCCTGACGGGCCGCCCCCAGGTGGTAAGGGTAGGTAACAACACATCTGCCACACTGATCCTCAACACGGGGGCCCCTCAGGGGTGCGTGCTCAGTCCCCTCCTGTACTCCCTGTTCACGCATGACTGCATGGCCAGGCACGATTCCAACACCATCATTAAGTTTGCCGACGACACAACAGTGGTAGGCCTGATCACCGACAACGATGAGACAGCCTATAGGGAGGAGGTCAGAGACCTGGCTGTGTGGTGCCAGGATAACAACCTCTCCCTCAACGTGACCAAGACAGAGGAGATGATTGTGGACTACAGGAAAAAAAATAGGACTGAGCACGCCCCCATTCTCATCGACGGGGCTGTAGTGGAACAGGTTGAGAGCTTCAAATTCCTTGGTGTCCACATCACCAACGAACTATCATGGTCCAAACACACCAAGACAGTCGTGAAGAGGGCACGACAAAGCCTATTCCCCCTCAGGAGACTGAAAAGATTTGGCATGGGTCCTCAGATCCTCAAAAAATTCTACAGCTGCACCATCGAGAGCATCCTGACTGGTTGCATCACCGCCTGGTACGGCAACTGCTCGGCCATAAGCCATAAGACTCCTGAACAGCTAATCATGGCTACCCAAACTATTTGCACTGCCCCCCCCCCCCCCCCCCCCCCCCCCATATTTTTACACTGCTGCTACTCTGTTAATTATTTATGCATAGTCACTTTAACTCTACCCACATGTACATATTACCTCAACTACCTCAGCTAGCCGGTGCCCCCACACATTGACTCTGCACCGGTACCCCCTGTATATAGCTCAGCTGGTAGAGCACGGCGCTTGTAACGCCAAGGTAGTGGGTTCGATCCCCGGGACCACCCATACACAAAAATGTATGCACGCATGACTGTAAGTCGCTTTGGATAAAAGCGTCTGCTAAATGGCATATTATTATTATTATTATTATATAGCCTCGCTACAGTTATTTTATTTTACTGCTGCTCTTTAGTTATTTGCTTTTATTTTTTTTACTTAACACTTTTTTTTTTTTATCTTTAAAAAAGGCATTGTTGGTTAAGGGCTTGTAAGTATAATTTCACCTTAATGTCTACACCTGTTGTATTCGGTGCATGTGGCAAATCAAATTTGATTTGATTTGATACAGAGCCATGGCTACATGGAGCTCTATTCCACATCAAGTAACTCACGCAAGCAGTAGAATCAGATTTAAAAATGTATATATAGCCTCCCTACTGTTATTTTATTTTACTCCTGCTCTTTTTTTCTCAACACTTTTTTGTTGTTGTTTTATTTTACTTTTTTTGTATAAAAAAATTAATGCATTGTTGGTTAAGGGCTATAAGTAAGCATTTCACTGTAATGTCTACACCTGTTGTATTCGGCGCATGTGGCCAATAACATTTGATTTGATTTGATTTGGAATACCTGTTAGCAAAGGTGTCCGCTACAGCTGACAGGAGCTAGCAGGGATTTGGGCATGATGTCTACTTTGATGCTAATTAGCATTTTTGAATCAGAGTAAATAGAGCCGAATATATTGATAAAAGTCACCTTGTCCGAGTCCAGGGTTAAACTACACGAAACACAGCTGTCTGGTTATCACGCCAGGGTAAGCCTACACGAAACACAGCTGTCCGAGAGAGATTTACATGGTTATCACGCCAGGGTTAGCCTACAGAGAGATTTACATGGTTATCACGCCAGGGTTAGCCTACACGAAACACAGCTGTCCGAGAGAGATTTACATGGTTATCACGCCAGGGTTAGCCTACAGAGAGATTTACATGGTTATCACGCCAGGGTTAGCCTACACGAAACACAGCTGTCCGAGAGAGATTTACATGGTTATCACGCCAGGGTTAGCCTACAGAGAGATTTACATGGTTATCACGCCAGGGTTAGCCTACAGAGAGATTTACATGGTTATCACGCCAGGGTTAGCCTACAGAGAGATTTACATGGTTATCACGCCAGGGTTAGCCTACAGAGAGATTTACATGGTTATCACGCCAGGGTAAGCCTACACGAAACACAGCCCTTATTTTAAGTTTTTCTAAAATCCCTTATGGGAAAATTGAATAGTGGAAAAACGATTAGAACCATTTCCTGTTTTATGGGTATTATGACACTGTGGGGCTCTATTGGCCGTCACAGGCTAACTGGGTCTCTATTGGCCGTCACAGGCTAACTGGGTCTCTATTGGCTGTCACAGGCTAACTGGGTCTCTATTGGCCGTCATAGGCTAACTGGGTCTCTATTGGCTGTCACAGGCTAACTGGGTCTCTATTGGCCGTCACAGGCTAACTGGGTCTCTATTGGCTGTCACAGGCTAACTGGGTCTCTATTGGCTGTCACAGGCTAACTGGGTCTCTATTGGCCGTCACAGGCTAACTGGGTCTCTATTGGCCGTCACAGGCTAACTGGGGCTCTATTGGCTGTCACAGGCTAACTGGGTCTCTATTGGCCGTCACAGGCTAACTGGGTCTCTATTGGCTGTCACAGGCTAACTGGGTCTCTATTGGCTGTCACAGGCTAACTGGGTCTCTATTGGCTGTCACAGGCTAACTGGGTCTCTATTGGCTGTCACAGGCTAACTGGGGCTCTATTGGCTGTCACAGGCTAACTGGGTCTCTATTGGCCGTCACAGGCTAACTGGGTCTCTATTGGCCGTCACAGGCTAACTGGGTCTCTATTGGCCGTCACAGGCTAACTGGGGCTCTATTGGCCGTCACAGGCTAACTGGGTCTCTATTGGCCGTCACAGGCTAACTGGGTCTCTATTGGCCGTCACAGGCTAACTGGGGCTCTATTGGCCGTCACAGGCTAACTGGGGCTCTATTGGCCGTCACAGGCTAACTGGGGCTCTATTGGCCGTCACAGGCTAACTGGGGCTCTATTGGCCGTCACAGGCTAACAGTTCCATCTGAAAATTGTCACTGTATCTCCATTGACGGGTTGGTTGTTTACCAACAAAACCGACAACTGCGCAACTATGGGGCAAAACAGATGGGGTTGGCTTAGAATGTTGACAACATATAAACTATATTTTGGCTCCAATGTTTATTGAAAACATAAATATATTTGCACAATGAGCACTTGTTGTCTCTCAAATACATCGTTACATTTGTTGGTTAGCTAGCTAGCGAATTTTAGCCATATTAGCATTGACATGAAATCAGTCAAAACACTTCAAAACAAGACATGGTATCAAGAACAAGATGAAACTAGCTGAAAAGAGACACTTATGATTCCCCACATGGCAATTTATTGTTATTATTGCTAGCCATCTGGCCATCCAGAATCACAACTCACAGACTTCTGCCCCATTAAGGCGTGTGCATTGTTTTCGTGACGTTATCAGCTAACCCATCTATTAAATAAAATAACATTTCATTTGTCACATACAGTGGGGAAAAAAAGTATTTAGTCAGCCACCAATTGTGCAAGTTCTCCCACTTAAAAAGATGAGAGAGGCCTGTAATTTTCATCATAGGTACACGTCAACTATGACAGAAAAAATGAGAATTTTTTTCTCCAGAAAATCACATTGTAGGATTTTAAATGAATTTATTTACAGATTATGGTGGAAAATAAGTATTTGGTCAATAACAAAAGTTTCTCAATACTTTGTTATATACCCTTTGTTGGCAATGACACAGGTCAAACGTTTTCTGTAAGTCTTCACAAGGCTTTCACACACTGTTGCTGGTATTTTGGCCCATTCCTCCATGCAGATCTCCTCTAGAGCAGTGATGTTTTGGGGCTGTCGCTGGGCAACACGGACTTTCAACTCCCTCCAAAGATTTTCTATGGGGTTGAGATCTGGAGACTGGCTAGGCCACTCCAGGACCTTGAAATGCTTCTTACGAAGCCACTCCTTCGTTGCCCGGGCGGTGTGTTTGGGATCATTGTCATGCTGAAAGACCCAGCCACGTTTCATCTTCAATGCCCTTGCTGATGGAAAGAGGTTTTCACTCAAAATCTCACGATACATGGCCCCATTCATTCTTTCCTTTACACGGATCAGTCGTCCTGGTCCCTTTGCAGAAAAACAGCCCCAAAGCATGATGTTTCCACCCCCATGCTTCACAGTAGGTATGGTGTTCTTTGGATGCAACTCAGCATTCTTTGTCCTCCAAACACGACGAGTTGAGTTTTTACCAAAAAGTTATATTTTGGTTTCATCTGACCATATGACATTCTCCCAATCCTCTTCTGGATCATCCAAATGCACTCTAGCAAACTTCAGACGGGCCTGGACATGTACTGGCTTAAGCAGGGGGACACATCTGGCACTGCAGGATTTGAGTCCCTGGCAGCGTTGTGTGTTACTGATGGTAGGCTTTGTTATTTTGGTCCCAGCTCTCTGCAGGTCATTCACTAGGTCCCCCCGTGTGGTTTTGGGATTTTTGCTCACCGTTCTTGTGATCATTTTGACCCCACGGGGTGAGATCTTGCGTGGAGCCCCAGATCGAGGGAGATTATCAGTGGTCTTGTATGTCTTCCATTTCCTAATAATTGCTCCCACAGTTGATTTCTTCAAACCAAGCTGCTTACCTATTGCAGATTCAGTCTTCCCAGCCTGGTGCAGGTCTACAATTTTGTTTCTGGTGTCCTTTGACAGCTCTTTGGTCTTGGCCATAGTGGAGTTTGGAGTGTGACTGTTTGAGGTTGTGGACAGGTGTCTTTTATACTGATAACAAGTTCAAACAGGTGCCATTAATACAGGTAACGAGTGGAGGACAGAGGATCCTCTTAAAGAAGAAGTTACAGGTCTGTGAGAGCCAGAAATCTTGCTTGTTTGTAGGTGACCAAATACTTATTTTCCACCATAATTTGCAAATAAATTCATAAAAAATCCTACAATGTGATTTTCTGGAATTATTTTTCTCAATTTGTCTGTCATAGTTGACGTGTACCTATGATGAAAAGCATGGGAACCGGTTAACGTTATTTTAAAAGCATGTTAACCGGTTAATAACGTTATTTTAAAAGCATGGGAACCGGTTAATAACGTTATTTTAAAAGCATGGGAACCGGTTAAAAACGTTATTTTAAAAGCAGGGGAACCGGTTAATAACGTTATTTTAAAAGCATGGGAACCGGTTAATAACGTTATTTTATGTTCCAGGCATTTATTTCTAGTCCCACAACAAACGCAACAACAACAACAAAGCATCAACCTGCCCCTCCCCCCTCTGAAGCATAGGCTACTGTAGCCCCTCCCCCCTCTGAAGCAGAGGCCACTGTAGCCCCTCCCCCCTCTGAAGCATAGGCTACTGTAGCCCCTCCCCCCTCTGAGGCAGAGGCCACTGTAGCCCCTCCCCCCTCTGAAGCATAGGCTACTGTAGCCCCTCCCCCCTCTGAAGCATAGGCTACTGTAGCCCCTCCCCCCTCTGAAGCAGAGGCCACTGTAGCCCCTCCCCCCTCTGAAGCATAGGCCACTGTAGCCCCTCCCCCCTCTGAAGCATAGGCTACTCTAGCCCCTCCCCCCTCTGAAGCAGAGGCCACTGTAGCCCCTCCCCCCTCTGAAGCATAGGCTACTGTAGCCCCTCCCCCCTCTGAAGCATAGGCTACTGTAGCCCCTCCCCCCTCTGAAGCAGAGGCCACTGTAGCCCCTCCCCCCTCTGAAGCATAGGCCACTGTAGCCCCTCCCCCCTCTGAAGCATAGGCTACTGTAGCCCCTCCCCCCTCTGAAGCAGAGGCCACTGTAGCCCCTCCCCCCTCTGAAGCATAGGCTACTGTAGCCCCTTCCCCCTCTGAAGCAGAGGCCACTGTAGCCCCTCCCCCCTCTGAAGCATAGGCTACTGTAGCCCCTCCCCCCTCTGAAGCAGAGGCTACCTGCCCCTCCCCCCTCTGAAGCATAGGCTACTGTAGCCCCTCCCCCCTCTGAAGCAGAGGCCACTGTAGCCCCTCCCCCCTCTGAAGCATAGGCTACTGTAGCCCCTCCCCCCTCTGAAGCAGGGCCACTGTAGCCCCTCCCCCCTCTGAAGCATAGGCCACTGTAGCCCCTCCCCCCTCTGAAGCATAGGCTACTGTAGCCCCTCCCCCCTCTGAAGCAGAGGCCACTGTAGCCCCTCCTCCCTCTGAAGCATAGGCTACTGTAGCCCCTCCCCCCTCTGAAGCATAGGCTACTGTAGCCCCTCCCCCCTCTGAAGCAGAGGCCACTGTAGCCCCTCCCCCCTCTGAAGCATAGGCTACTGTAGCCCCTCCCCCCTCTGAAGCAAAGGCTACTGTAGCCCCTCCCCCCTCTGAAGCATAGGCTACTGTAGCCCCTCCCCCCTCTGAAGCAGAGGCTACCTGCCCCTCCCCCCTCTGAAGCAGAGGCTACTGTAGCCCCTCCCCCCTCTGAAGCAGAGGCCACTGTAGCCCCTCCCCCCTCTGAAGCAGAGGCCACTGTAGCCCCTCCCCCCTCTGAAGCAGAGGCCACTGTAGCCCCTCCCCCCTCTGAAGCAGAGGCCACTGTAGCCCCTCCCCCCTCTGAAGCAGAGGCCACTGTAGCCCCTCCCCCCTCTGAAGCAGAGGCCACTGTAGCCCCTCCCCCCTCTGAAGCAGAGGCCACTGCAGCCCCTCCCCCCTCTGAAGCAGAGGCCACTGTAGCCCCTCCCCCCTCTGAAGCAGAGGGCACTGTAGCCCCTCCCCCCTCTGAAGCAGAGGCCACTGTAGCCCCTCCCCCCTCTGAAGCAGAGGCTACTGTAGCCCCTCCCCCCTCTGAAGCAGAGGCCACTGTAGCCCCTCCCCCCTCTGAGGCAGAGGCCACTGTAGCCCCTCCCCCCTCTGAAGCAGAGGCCACTGTAGCCCCTCCCCCCTCTGAAGCAGAGGCCACTGTAGCCCCTCCCCCCTCTGAAGCATAGGCCACTGTAGCCCCTCCCCCCTCTGAAGCATAGGCTACTGTAGCCCCTCCCCCCTCTGAAGCAGAGGCTACCTGCCCCTCCCCCCTCTGAAGCAGAGGCTACTGTAGCCCCTCCCCCCTCTGAAGCAGAGGCCACTGTAGCCCCTCCCCCCTCTGAAGCAGAGGCCACTGTAGCCCCTCCCCCCTCTGAAGCAGAGGCCACTGTAGCCCCTCCCCCCTCTGAAGCAGAGGCCACTGTAGCCCCTCCCCCCTCTGAAGCAGAGGCCACTGTAGCCCCTCCCCCCTCTGAAGCAGAGGCCACTGTAGCCCCTCCCCCCTCTGAAGCAGAGGCCACTGCAGCCCCTCCCCCCTCTGTAGCAGAGGCCACTGTAGCCCCTCCCCCCTCTGAAGCAGAGGCCACTGTAGCCCCTCCCCCCTCTGAAGCAGAGGCTACTGTAGCCCCTCCCCCCTCTGAAGCAGAGGCCACTGTAGCCCCTCCCCCCTCTGAGGCAGAGGCCACTGTAGCCCCTCCCCCCTCTGAAGCAGAGGCCACTGTAGCCCCTCCCCCCTCTGAAGCAGAGGCCACTGTAGCCCCTCCCCCCTCTGAAGCAGAGGCCACTGTAGCCCCTCCCCCCTCTGAAGCAGAGGCCACTGTAGCCCCTCCCCCCTCTGAAGCAGAGGCCACTGTAGCCCCTCCCCCCTCTGAAGCAGAGGCCACTGTAGCCCCTCCCCCCTCTGAAGCAGAGGCTACTGTAGCCCCTCCCCCCTCTGAAGCAGAGGCCACTGTAGCCCCTCCCCCCTCTGAGGCAGAGGCCACTGTAGCCCCTCCCCCCTCTGAAGCAGAGGCCACTGTAGCCCCTCCCCCCTCTGAAGCAGAGGCCACTGTAGCCCCTCCCCCCTCTGAAGCAGAGGCCACTGTAGCCCCTCCCCCCTCTGAAGCAGAGGCCACTGTAGCCCCTCCCCCCTCTGAAGCAGAGGCCACTGTAGCCCCTCCCCCCTCTGAAGCAGAGGCCACTGTAGCCCCTCCCCCCTCTGAAGCAGAGGCCACTGTAGCCCCTCCCCCCTCTGAAGCAGAGGCCACTGTAGCCCCTCCCCCCTCTGAAGCAGAGGCTACTGTAGCCCCTCCCCCCTCTGAAGCAGAGGCCACTGTAGCCCCTCCCCCCTCTGAGGCAGAGGCCACTGTAGCCCCTCCCCCCTCTGAAGCAGAGGCCACTGTAGCCCCTCCCCCCTCTGAAGCAGAGGCCACTGTAGCCCCTCCCCCCTCTGAAGCAGAGGCCACTGTAGCCCCTCCCCCCTCTGAAGCAGAGGCCACTGTAGCCCCTCCCCCCTCTGAAGCAGAGGCCACTGTAGCCCCTCCCCCCTCTGAAGCAGAGGCCACTGTACTGACCTTACAAGTGAAGATAGGGAGAGAGATTTTTTATTAGAATGTATTAACTTTTTCAATGCTAGTTAAGGATACCAGAAGCCTAGTTATCATGTTTCACGTTGGATTTATTAATTACAAAAAGGTAAGACGTGTTTTTAGTTCTGGTGCCGCTCTGCCTACACAACCTTGTTAGCTAGCTAGCTCAAAGGACATTCAAAGTTCCTCCATAGAAGCCACTCCTCCTAGGTATAATTCTGTGGACCTAATTAATATAATGTCATAACAAGATGCCCAGTGCTTCAAGCCTCCTCCTCAACTCTCTCCTCAACTCTCTCCTCAACCCTCTCCTCAAACCTCTCCTCAACCCTCTCCTCAACTCTCTCCTCAAGCCTCCTCCTCAACCCTCTCCTCAACCCTCTCCTCAACCTCTTCCTCAACCCTCTCCTCAACCCTCTCCACACCCGCAAAATGTCAGTTTCATCTTGCGCTATGGGCTACATTTGTCTGTCCATCACGCATGTAAACAACTAGCTTGGCTGCTCTATCCGCACTGATTGGAAAATAATTTCAGTTCCAATACGTTTTGAAGTAGTCCATTTTCTTATTCTACTACTTCTATGGGCTGGTAAACAAACTGAAAGGGTGCATACTGCCCCCTGGAGGGTGTTGTCTGAACAGGTATAAAACCAAGGTTGGTGCTTTACTGCCCCCTGGAGGGTGTTGTCTGAACAGGTATAAAACCAAGGTTGGTGCTTTACTGCCCCCTGGAGGGTGTTGTCTGAACTGGTATAAAGCCAAGGTTGGTGCTTTACTGCCCCCTGGAGGGTGTTGTCTGAACTGGTATAAAGCCAAGGTTGGTGCTTTACTGCCCCCTGGAGGGTGTTGTCTGAACTGGTATAAAGCCAAGGTTGGTGCTTTACTGCCCCCTGGAGGGTGTTGTCTGAACAGGTATAAAGCCAAGGTTGGTGATTTACTGCCCCCTGGAGGGTGTTGTCTGAACAGGTATAAAGCCAAGGTTGGTGATTTACTGCCCCCTGGAGTTATGGAATGTTTTCTCACTAGTATATTTCATTGGCTGATCTCTCCTGATGACCTGGATGGAATTACAGTATGTGATCCTTCCTTAACCCATAGGAAGTTCACCCAGTTGACTACTTAAAAATTGTTTAAGTCCTCAATGGCTATGCCCATCTATCTATCTATCTATCTATCTATCTATCTATCTATCTATCTATCTATCTATCTATCTATCTATCTATCTATCTATCTATCTATCTATCTATCTATCTATCTATCTGTCTGTCTGTCTGTCTGTCTGTCTGTCTGTCTGTCTGTCTGTCTGTCTGTCTGTCTGTCTGTCTGTCTGTCTGTCTGTCTGTCTGTCTGTCTGTCTGTCTGTCTGTCTGTCTGTCTGTCTGTCTGTCTGTCTGTCTATCTATCTATCTATCTATCTATCTATCTTTTAGCAGATTGCATAACAACACTTACACTGAAAATGTATAAAATAAATGGTTATTAAAAAGTTCAAACAACCAAATATAATTGCCATATATATGTTTTTCTTATTTTACATTTCCTCATCACCCGCCTGGCACACTCCCGGGATGGCCCAACCTATCAGGCTGAGATGGGGAGTCTGCAACGGAACATACAAATTGAATCAGAAATGCTGTTGGGAAAGGGATGCAAAAGGTGTTTTAGCCAATCATAGTGAAATCAGTATTCATTCATTGTGAAATTATCTTACCGCCATAAAGTAAAAACCTGAAGTCTGGTATTTGAATGGTTTCTATGCAGAGGCAATTGCTGAGGTGCAATAAAAGGGTGGCTTGCATGATTCAACATCATTCAGTTTTATTGTGTCAGCCATGACACCTGCACACCTGTACAACGGTGCTAACTCCTCCATATATTCTCTGACTCCAGTCTCTAACTCCTCCATATACTCTCTGACTCCAGGCTCTAACTCCTCCATATACTCTCTGACTCCAGGCTCTAACTCCTCCATATACTCTCTGACTCCAGGCTCTAACTCCTCCATATACTCTCTGACTCCAGTCTCTAACTCCTCCATATACTCTCTGACTCCAGGCTCTATCTCCTCCATAAACTCTCTGACTCCAGGCTCTAACTCCTCCATATACTGTCTGACTCCAGGCTCTAACTCCTCCATATACTGTCTGACTCCAGGCACTAACTCCTCCATATACTCTCTGGCTCCAGGCTCTATCTCCTCCATATACTATCTGACTCCAGGCTCTAACTCCTCCATATACTGTCTAACTCCAGGCTCTAACTCCTCCATATACTCTCTGGCTCCAGGCTCTATCTCCTCCATATACTATCTGACTCCAGGCTCTAACTCCTCCATATACTGTCTAACTCCAGGCTCTAACTCCTCCATATACTATCTGACTCCAGGCTCTATCTCCTCCATAAACTCTCTGATCCAGGCTCTAACTCCTCCATATACTCTCTGACTCCAGGCTCTAACTCCTCCATATAATCTCTGACTCCAGGCTCTAACTCATCCATATACTGTCTGACTCCAGGCTCTAACTCCTCCATATACTCTCTGACTCCAGGCTCTAACTCCTCCATATACTCCCGTACTCCAGGCTCTAACTCCTCCATATACTCTCTGACTCCAGGCTCTATCTCCTCCATAAACTCTCTGACTCCAGGCTCTAACTCCTCCATATACTCTCTGACTCCAGGCTCTAACTCCTCCATATACTCTCTGACTCCAGGCTCCATCTCCTCCATAAACTATCTTACTCCAGGCTCTAACTCCTCCATATACTCTCTGACTCCAGGCTCTAACTCCTCCATATACTCTCTGACTCCAGGCTCTATCTCCTCATCTCTGACTCAGGCTCTAACTCCTCCATAAACTCTCTGACTCCAGGCTCTAACTCCTCCATATACTCTCTGACTCCAGGCTCTAACTCGTCCATATACTCTCTGACTCCAGGCTCTAACTCTTCCATATACTCTCTGACTCAGGCTCTAACTCCTCCATAAACTCTCTGACTCCAGGCTCTAACTCCTCCATATACTCTCTGACTCCAGGCTCTAACTCGTCCATATACTCTCTGACTCCAGGCTCTAACTCTTCCATATACTCTCTGACTCCAGGCTCTAACTCCTCCATATACTGTCTGACTCCAGGCTCTAACTCCTCCATATGCTGTCTGACTCCAGGCTCTAACTCCTCCATATACTCTCTGACTCAAAGCTCTAACTCCTCCATATAATCTCTGACTCCAGGCTCTAACTCCTCCATATATTGTCTGACTCCAGGCTCTAACTCCTCCATATACTCTCTGACTCCAGGCTCTAACTCCTCCATATACTCTCTTACTCCAGGCTCTAAATCCTCCATATACTGTCTGACTCCAGGCTCTAACTCCTCCATATACTCTCTGACTCCAGGCTCTAACTCCTCCATATACTGTCTGACTCCAGGCTCTAACTCCTCCATATACTCTTAGACTCCAGGCTATATCTCCTCCATAAACTCTCTGACTCCAGGCTCTAACTCCTCCATATACTCTCTGACTCCAGGCTCCATCTCCTCCATAAACTCTCTGACTCCAGGCTCTAACTCCTCCATATACTCTCTGACTCCAGGCTCTAACTCCTCCATATACTCTATGACTCCAGGCTCTAACTCCTCCATATACTCTCTGACTCCAGGTTCTAACTCCTCCATATATTCTCTGACTCCAGGCTCTAACTACTCCTCTCCAACTCCAGGCTCTAACTCCTCCATATACTCTCTGACTCCAGGCTCTAACTCCTAATCTCTGACTCAGGCTCTAACTCCTCCATAAACTCTCTGACTCCAGGCTCTAACTCCTCCATATAATCTCTGACTCCAGGCTCTAACTCCTCCATATACTCTCTGACTCCAGGCTCTAACTCCTCCATATATTATCTGACTCCAGGCTCTAACTACTCCTCTCTAACTCCAGGCTCTAACTCCTCCATATACTCTCTGACTCCAGGCTCTAACTCCTACATAAACTCTCTGACTCCAGGCTCTAACTCCTCCATATACTGTCTGACTCCAGGCTCTAACTCCTCATCACTGACTCCAGGCTCTAATTCCTCCATATACTCTCTAATTCCAGGGTCTAACTCCTCCATATACTCTCTGACTCCAGGCTCTATCTCCTCCATATACTCTCTGACTCCAGGCTCTAACTCCTCCATATACTCTCTGACTCCAGGCTCTAACTGTTCCATATACTCCTGTACTCCAGGCTCTAACTCCTCCATATACTCTCTGACTCCAGGCTCTATCTCCTCCATAAACTCTCTGACTCCAGGCTCTAACTCCTCCATATACTCTCTGACTCCAGGCTCTAACTCCTCCATATACTCTCTGACTCCAGGCTCCATCTCCTCCATAAACTCTCTGACTTTAGGCTCTAACTCCTCCATATACTCTCTGACTCCAGGCTCTAACTCCTCCATATACTCTCTGACTCCAGGCTCTAACTCCTCCATATATTCTCTGACTCCAGGCTCTAACTACTCCTCTCTAACTCCAGGCTCTAACTCCTCCATATACTCTCTGACTACAGGCTCTAACTCCTCCATATACTCTCTGACTCCAGGCTCAAACTCCTCATCTCTGACTCAGGCTCTAACTCCTCCATAAACTCTCTGACTCCAGGCTCTAACTCCTCCATATAATCTCTGACTCCAGGCTCTAACTCATCCATATACTGTCTGACTCCAGGCTCTAACTCCTCCATATACTCTCTGACTCCAGGCTCTAACTCCTCCATATACTCCCGTACTCCAGGCTCTAACTCCTCCATATACTCTCTGACTCCAGGCTCTATCTCCTCCATAAACTCTCTGACTCCAGGCTCTAACTCCTCCATATACTCTCTGACTCCAGGCTCTAACTCCTTCATATACTCCCATACTCCAGGCTCTAACTCCTCCATATACCCTCTGACTCCAGGCTCTATCTCCTCCATAAACTCTCTGACTCCAGGCTCTAACTCCTCCATATACTCTCTGACTCCAGGCTCTAACTCCTCCATATACTCTCTGACTCCAGGCTCCATCTCCTCCATAAACTATCTTACTCCAGGCTCTAACTCCTCCATATACTCTCTGACTCCAGGCTCTAACTCCTCCATATTTTCTCTGACTCCAGGCTCTAACTACTCCTCTCTTAACTCCAGGCTCTAACTCCTCCATATACTCTCTGACTCCAGGCTCAAACTCCTCATCTCTGACTCCAGGATTTAACTCCTCCATATACTCTCTGACTCCAGGCTCTAACTCCTCCATATAATCTCTGACTCCAGGCTCTAACTCCTCCATATACTCTCTGACTCCAGGCAATAACTCCTCCATATATTCTCTGACTCCAGGCTCTAACTACTCCTCTCTAACTCCAGGATCTAACTCCTCCATATACTCTCTGACTCCAGGCTCTAACACCACCATAAACTCTCTGACTCCAGGCTCTAACTCCTCCATATACTCTCTGACTCCAGGCTCTAACTCCTTATCTCTGACTCCAGGCTCTAACTCCTCCATATACTCTCTGACTCCAGGCTCTAACTCCTCCATATACTCTCTGACTCCAGGCTCTATCTCCTCCATTAAACCCTCTGACTCCAGGCACTAACTCCTCCATATAATCTCTGACTCCAGGCTCTAACTCCTCCATATACTCTCTGACTCCAGGCTCTATCTCCTCCATAAATCCTCTGACTCCAGGCTCTAACTCCTCCATATACTCTCTGACTCCAGGCTCTAACTCCTCCATATACTCTCTGACTCCAGGCTCCATTTCCTCCATATACTCTCTGACTCCAGGCTCTAACTCCTCATCTCTTACTCCAGACTCTAACTCCTCCATATACTCTCTGACTCCAGGCTCTAACTCCTCCATATACTGTCTGACTCCAGACTCTAACTCCTCCATATACTCTCTGACCCCAGGCTCCATTTCCTCCATAAACTCTCTGACTCCAGGCTATAACTCCTCCATATACTCTCTGACTCCAGGCTCTAACTCCTCCATATACTCTCTGACTCCAGGCTCTAACTCCTCCATATACTGTCTGACTCCAGGCTCTAACTCCTCCATATATTCTCTGACTCCAGGCTCTAACTCCTCCATAAACTCTCTGACTCCAGGCTCTAACTCCTCCATATACTCTCTGACTCCAGGCTCTAACTCCTCCATAAACTCTCTGACTCCAGGCTCTAACTCCTCCATATACTCTCTGACTCAGGCTCTAACTCCTCCATATACTCTCTGACTCCAGGCTCTAACTCCTCCATATACTCTCTGACTCAGGCTCTAACTCCTCCATATACTCTCTGACTCCAGGCTCTAACTCGTCCATATACTCTCTGACTCCAGGCTCTAACTCTTCCATATACTCTCTGACTCCAGGCTCTAACTCCTCCATATACTGTCTGACTCCAGGCTCTAACTCCTCCATATGCTGTCTGACTCCAGGCTCTAACTCCTCCATATACTCTCTGACTCAAAGCTCTAACTCCTCCATATAATCTCTGACTCCAGGCTCTAACTCCTCCATATATTGTCTGACTCCAGGCTCTAACTCCTCCATATACTCTCTGACTCCAGGCTCTAACTCCTCCATATACTCTCTTACTCCAGGCTCTAAATCCTCCATATACTGTCTGACTCCAGGCTCTAACTCCTCCATATACTCTCTGACTCCAGGCTCTAACTCCTCCATATACTGTCTGACTCCAGGCTCTAACTCCTCCATATACTCTTAGACTCCAGGCTATATCTCCTCCATAAACTCTCTGACTCCAGGCTCTAACTCCTCCATATACTCTCTGACTCCAGGCTCCATCTCCTCCATAAACTCTCTGACTCCAGGCTCTAACTCCTCCATATACTCTCTGACTCCAGGCTCTAACTCCTCCATATACTCTATGACTCCAGGCTCTAACTCCTCCATATACTCTCTGACTCCAGGTTCTAACTCCTCCATATATTCTCTGACTCCAGGCTCTAACTACTCCTCTCCAACTCCAGGCTCTAACTCCTCCATATACTCTCTGACTCCAGGCTCTAACTCCTAATCTCTGACTCAGGCTCTAACTCCTCCATAAACTCTCTGACTCCAGGCTCTAACTCCTCCATATAATCTCTGACTCCAGGCTCTAACTCCTCCATATACTCTCTGACTCCAGGCTCTAACTCCTCCATATATTATCTGACTCCAGGCTCTAACTACTCCTCTCTAACTCCAGGCTCTAACTCCTCCATATACTCTCTGACTCCAGGCTCTAACTCCTACATAAACTCTCTGACTCCAGGCTCTAACTCCTCCATATACTGTCTGACTCCAGGCTCTAACTCCTCATCACTGACTCCAGGCTCTAATTCCTCCATATACTCTCTAATTCCAGGGTCTAACTCCTCCATATACTCTCTGACTCCAGGCTCTATCTCCTCCATATACTCTCTGACTCCAGGCTCTAACTCCTCCATATACTCTCTGACTCCAGGCTCTAACTGTTCCATATACTCCTGTACTCCAGGCTCTAACTCCTCCATATACTCTCTGACTCCAGGCTCTATCTCCTCCATAAACTCTCTGACTCCAGGCTCTAACTCCTCCATATACTCTCTGACTCCAGGCTCTAACTCCTCCATATACTCTCTGACTCCAGGCTCCATCTCCTCCATAAACTCTCTGACTTTAGGCTCTAACTCCTCCATATACTCTCTGACTCCAGGCTCTAACTCCTCCATATACTCTCTGACTCCAGGCTCTAACTCCTCCATATATTCTCTGACTCCAGGCTCTAACTACTCCTCTCTAACTCCAGGCTCTAACTCCTCCATATACTCTCTGACTACAGGCTCTAACTCCTCCATATACTCTCTGACTCCAGGCTCAAACTCCTCATCTCTGACTCAGGCTCTAACTCCTCCATAAACTCTCTGACTCCAGGCTCTAACTCCTCCATATAATCTCTGACTCCAGGCTCTAACTCATCCATATACTGTCTGACTCCAGGCTCTAACTCCTCCATATACTCTCTGACTCCAGGCTCTAACTCCTCCATATACTCCCGTACTCCAGGCTCTAACTCCTCCATATACTCTCTGACTCCAGGCTCTATCTCCTCCATAAACTCTCTGACTCCAGGCTCTAACTCCTCCATATACTCTCTGACTCCAGGCTCTAACTCCTTCATATACTCCCATACTCCAGGCTCTAACTCCTCCATATACCCTCTGACTCCAGGCTCTATCTCCTCCATAAACTCTCTGACTCCAGGCTCTAACTCCTCCATATACTCTCTGACTCCAGGCTCTAACTCCTCCATATACTCTCTGACTCCAGGCTCCATCTCCTCCATAAACTATCTTACTCCAGGCTCTAACTCCTCCATATACTCTCTGACTCCAGGCTCTAACTCCTCCATATTTTCTCTGACTCCAGGCTCTAACTACTCCTCTCTTAACTCCAGGCTCTAACTCCTCCATATACTCTCTGACTCCAGGCTCAAACTCCTCATCTCTGACTCCAGGATTTAACTCCTCCATATACTCTCTGACTCCAGGCTCTAACTCCTCCATATAATCTCTGACTCCAGGCTCTAACTCCTCCATATACTCTCTGACTCCAGGCAATAACTCCTCCATATATTCTCTGACTCCAGGCTCTAACTACTCCTCTCTAACTCCAGGATCTAACTCCTCCATATACTCTCTGACTCCAGGCTCTAACACCACCATAAACTCTCTGACTCCAGGCTCTAACTCCTCCATATACTCTCTGACTCCAGGCTCTAACTCCTTATCTCTGACTCCAGGCTCTAACTCCTCCATATACTCTCTGACTCCAGGCTCTAACTCCTCCATATACTCTCTGACTCCAGGCTCTATCTCCTCCATTAAACCCTCTGACTCCAGGCACTAACTCCTCCATATAATCTCTGACTCCAGGCTCTAACTCCTCCATATACTCTCTGACTCCAGGCTCTATCTCCTCCATAAATCCTCTGACTCCAGGCTCTAACTCCTCCATATACTCTCTGACTCCAGGCTCTAACTCCTCCATATACTCTCTGACTCCAGGCTCCATTTCCTCCATATACTCTCTGACTCCAGGCTCTAACTCCTCATCTCTTACTCCAGACTCTAACTCCTCCATATACTCTCTGACTCCAGGCTCTAACTCCTCCATATACTGTCTGACTCCAGACTCTAACTCCTCCATATACTCTCTGACCCCAGGCTCCATTTCCTCCATAAACTCTCTGACTCCAGGCTATAACTCCTCCATATACTCTCTGACTCCAGGCTCTAACTCCTCCATATACTCTCTGACTCCAGGCTCTAACTCCTCCATATACTGTCTGACTCCAGGCTCTAACTCCTCCATATATTCTCTGACTCCAGGCTCTAACTCCTCCATAAACTCTCTGACTCCAGGCTCTAACTCCTCCATATACTCTCTGACTCCAGGCTCTAACTCCTCCATAAACTCTCTGACTCCAGGCTCTAACTCCTCCATATACTCTCTGACTCAGGCTCTAACTCCTCCATATACTCTCTGACTCCAGGCTCTAACTCCTCCATATACTCTCTGACTCAGGCTCTAACTCCTCCATATACTCTCTGACTCCAGGCTCTAACTCCTCCATAAACTTTCTGACTCCCGGCTCTAACTCCTCAATATAATGTCTGACTCCAGGCTCTAACTCCTCCATATACTGTCTGACTCCAGGCTCTAACTCCTCCATATACTCTCTGACTCCAGGCTCTAACTCCTCCATATACTCTCTGACTCAGGCTCTAACTCCTCCATATACTCTCTGACTCCAGGCTCTAACTCCTCCATATACTCTCTGACTCAGGCTCTAACTCCTCCATATACTCTCTGACTCCAGGCTCTAACTCCTCCATAAACTCTCTGACTCCCGGCTCTAACTCCTCACTATAATGTCTGACTCCAGGCTCTAACTCCTCCATATACTGTCTGACTCCAGGCTCTAACTCCTCCATATACTCTCTGACTCCAGGCTCTAACTCCTCCATATATTCTCTGACTCCAGGCTCTAACTACTCCTCTCTAACTCCAGGCTCTAACTCCTCCATATACTCTCTGACTCCAGGCTCAAAATCCTCATCTCTGACTCCAGGCTCTAACTCCTCCATATACTCTCTGACTCCAGGCTCTAACTACTCCATATAATCTCTGACTCCAGGCTCTAACTCCTCCATATACTCTCTGACTCCAGGCACTAACTCCTCCATATACTCTCTGACTCCAGGCTCTAACTACTCCTCGCTAACTCCAGGCTCTAACTCCTCCATATACTCTCTGACTCCAGGCTCTAACTCCTACATAAACTCTCTGACTCCAGGCTCTAACTCCTCCATATACTGTCTGACTCCAGGCTCTAACTCCTCATCTCTGACTCCAGGCTCTAATTCCTCCATATACTCTCTGACTCCAGGCTCTATCTCCTCCATATACTCTCTGACTCCAGCCTCTAACTCCTCCATATACTCTCTGACTCCAGGCTCTAACTCTTCCATATACTCCCGTACTCCAGGCTCTAACTCCTCCATATACTCTGGGACTCCAGGCTCTATCTCCTCCATAAACTCTCTGACTCCAGGCTCTAACTCCTCCATATACTCTCTGACTCCAGAATCTAACTCCTCCATATACTCTCTGACGCCAGGCTCCATCTCCTCCATAAACTCTCTGACTCCAGGCTCTAACTCCTCCATATACTCTCTGACTCCAGGCTCTAACTCCTCCATATACTCTCTGACTCCAGGCTCTAACTACTCCTCTCTAACTCCAGGCTCTAACTCCTCCATATACTCTCTGACTACAGGCTCTAACTCATCCATATACTCTCCTACTCCAGGCTCAAACTCCTCATCTCTGACTCAGGCTCTAACTCCTCCATAAACTCTCTGACTCCAGGCTCTAACTTCTTCATATACTCTCTGACTCCAGACTCTAACTCCTCATCTCTGACTCCAGGCTCTAACTCCTCCATATACTCTCTGACTCCAGGCTCTAACTCCTCCATATACTCTCTGACTCCAGGCTCTATCTCCTCCATAAACCCTCTGACTCCAGGCACTAACTCATCCATATAATCTCTGACTCCTGGCGAAAATGGCGTTTTCATCTTTTGAGCTTCTAGTCATGAAATCTATGCAGCCTACTCAATCACTTTTTATAGCTACTGTTTACAGGCCTCCTGGGCCATATACAGCGTTCCTCTCTGAGTTTCCTGAATTCCTATCAGACCTTGTAGTCATAGCAGATCATATTCTAATTTTTGGTGATTTTAATATTCACATGGAGAAGTCCACAGACCCACTCCAAAAGTCTTTCGGAGCCATTATCGACTCAGTGGGTTTTGTCCAACATGTCTCTGGACCTACTCACTGCCACAGTCATACTCTGGACCTAGTTTTGTCCCATGGAATAAATGTTGTAGATCTTAATGTTTTTCCACAAAATCCTGGACTATCGGACCACCATTTTATTACGTTTGCAATCGCAACAAATAATCTGCTCAGACCCCAACCAAGGAGCATCAAAAGTCGTGCTATAAATTCTCAGACAACACAAAAATTTATTGATGCCCTTCCAGACTCCTTCTGCCTACCCAAGGACGTCAGAGGACAAAAATCAGTTAACCACTTAACTGAGGAACTCAATTTAACCTTGCGCAATACCCTAGATGCAGTTGCACCCCTAAAAACGAAAAACATTTGTCATAAGAAACTAGCTCCCTGGTATACAGAAAATACCCGAGCTTTGAAGCAAGCTTCCAGGAAATTGGAACGGAAATGGCGCCACACCAAACTGGAAGTCTTCCGACTAGCTTGGAAAGACAGTACCGTGCAGTACCGAAGAGCCCTCACTGCTGCTCGATCATCCTACTTTTCCAAATTAATCGAGGAAAATAAGAACAATCCAAAATTTCTTTTTGATACTGTTGCAAAGCTAACTAAAAAGCAGCATTCCCCAAGAGAGGATGGTTTTCACTTCAGCAGTGATAAATTCATGAACTTCTTTGAGGAAAAGATCATGACCATTAGAAAGCAAATTACGGACTCCTCTTTGAATCTGCGTATTCCTCCAGGGCTTAGCTGTCCTGGATCTGCACAGCTCTGCGAGGGCCTGGGATCGGGAGAGACACTTAAGTGTTTTAGTACTATATCTCTTGACACAATGATGAAAATAATCATGGCCTCTAAACCTTCAAGCTGCATACTGGATCCTATTCCTACTAAACTGCTGAAGGAAATGCTTCCTGTGCTTGGCCCTCCTATGTTGAACATAATAAACAGCTCTCTATCCACCGGATGTGTACCAAACTCACTAAAAGTGGCAGTGATAAAGCCTCTCTTGAAAAAGCCAAACCTTGACCCGGAAAATATAAAAAACTATCGGCCTATATCGAATCTTCCATTCCTCTCAAAAATTTTAGAAAAAGCTGTTGCGCAGCAACTCACTGCCTTTCTGAAGACAAACAATGTATACGAAATGCTTCAGTCTGGTTTTAGACCCCATCATAGCACTGAGACTGCACTTGTGAAGGTGGTAAATGACCTTTTAATGGCGTCAGACCGAGGCTCTGCATCTGTCCTCGTGCTACTAGACCTTAGTGCTGCCTTTGACACCATCGATCACCACATTCTTTTGGAGAGACTGGAAACCCAAATTGGTCTACACGGACAAGTTCTGGCCTGGTTTAGATCCTACCTGTCGGAAAGATATCAGTTTGTCTCTGTGAATGGTCTGTCCTCCGACAAATCAACTGTACATTTCGGTGTTCCTCAAGGTTCCGTTTTAGGACCACTATTGTTTTCACTATATATTTTACCTCTTGGGGATGTTATTCGAAAACATAATGTTAACTTTCACTGCTATGCGGATGACACACAGCTGTACATTTCAATGAAGCATGGTGAAGCCCCAAAATTGCCCTCGCTAGAAGCCTGTGTTTCAGACATAAGGAAGTGGATGGCTGAAAACTTTTTACTTTTAAACTCGGACAAAACAGAGATGCTTGTTCTAGGTCCCAAGAAACAAAGAGATCTTCTGTTAAATCTGACAATTCATCTTGATGGTTGTAAAGTCATCTCAAATAAAACTGTGAAGGACCTAGGCGTTACTCTTGACCCTGATCTCTCTTTTGACGAACATATCAAGACTGTTTCAAGGACAGCTTTTTTCCATCTACGTAACATTGCAAAAATCAGAAATTTTCTGTCCAAAAATGATGCTGAAAAATTAATCCATGCATTTGTTACTTCTAGGTTAGACTACTGCAATGCTCTATTTTCCGGCTACCCGGATAAAGCACTAAATAAACTTCAGTTAGTGCTAAATACGGCTGCTAGAATCCTGACTAGAACCAAGAAATTTGATCATATTACTCCAGTGCTAGCTTCCCTACACTGGCTTCCTGTTAAGGCAAGGGCTGATTTCAAGGTTTTACTGTTAACCTATAAAGCGTTACATGGGCTTGCTCCTACCTATCTTTCCGAGTTGGTCCTGCCGTACATACCAATACGTACGCTACGGTCACAAGACGCAGGCCTCCTAATTGTCCCTAGAATTTCTAAGCAAACAGCGGGAGGCAGGGCTTTCTCCTATAGATCTCCATTTTTATGGAACAGTCTGCCTACCCATGTGAGAGACGCAGACTCGGTCTCAACCTTTAAGTCTTTACTGAAGACTTATCTCTTCAGTAGGTCATATGATTGAGTGTAGTCTGGCCCAGGAGTGTGAAGGTGAACGGAAAGGCTGGAGCAACGAACAGCCCTTGCTGTCTCTGCCAGGCCGGTTCCCCTCTCCACTGGGGTTCTCTGCCTCTAACCCTGTTGCAGGGGCTGAGTCACTGGCTTGCTGGTGCTCTTTCATGCCGTCCCTGGGAGGGGTGCGTCACTTGAGTGGGTTGAGTTACTGACGTGATCTTCCTGTCTGGGTTGGCGCCCCCCCCCTTGGTTTGTGCTGTGGTGGAGACCTCTGTGGGCTATACTCGGCCTTGTCTCAGGATTGTAAGTTGGTGGTTGGGGATATCCCTCTAGTGGTGCGGGGGCTGTGCTTTGGCGGAGTGGGTGGGGTTATATCCTTCCTGTTTGGCCCTGTCCGGGGGTTTCTTCGGATGGGGCCACAGTGTCTCCGGACCGCTCCTGTCTCAGCCTCCAGTATTTATGCTGCAGTAGTTTATGTGTCGGGGGGCTGGGGTTAGTTGGTTATACCTGGAGTACTTCTCCTGTCTTATCCAGTGTCCTGTGTGAATTTAAGTATGCTCTCTCTAATTCTCTCGTTCTCTCTTTCTCTCTGAGAACCTGAGCCCTAGGACCATACGTCAGGACTACCGGGCATGATGACACCTTGCTATCCCCAGTCCGCCTGGCCTTGCTGCTATTCCAGTTTCAACTGTTCTGCCTGCGGCTACGAAACCCCTACCTGTCCCAGACCTGCTGTTTTCAACTCTAAATGATCGGCTATGAAAAGCCAACTGAGAGACCTGAGCCCTAGGACCATACGTCGGGACTACCGGCCGTGGTGACTCCTTGCTGTCCCCAGTCCGCCTGGCCTTGCTGCTATTCCAGTTTAAACTGTTCTGCCTGCGGTTATGGAACCCCTACCTGTCCCAGACCTGCTGTTTTAAACTCTAATGATCGGCTATGAAAAGCCAACTGAGATTTATTCCTGATTATTATTTGACCATGCTTGTCACTTATGAACATTTTTGAACATCTTGGCATGGTTCTGTTATAATCTCCACCCGGCACAGCCAGAAGAGGACTGGCCACCCCTCATAGCCTGGTTCCTCTCTAGGTTTCTTCCTAGGTTTTGCCTTTCTAGGGAGTTTTTCCTAGCCACCGTGCTTCTACACCTGCATTACTAGCTGTTTGGGGTTTTAGGCTGGGTTTCTGTACAGCACTTCGAGATATTAGCTGATGTAAGAAGGGCTATATAAAATAAAATTGATTGATTGATTGATTGACTCCAGGCTCTAACTCCTCCATATACTCTCTGACTCCAGGCTCTAACTACTCCTCTCTAACTCCAGGTTCTAAATCTTCCATATACTCTCTGACTCCAGGCTCTAACTCCTCCATATACTGTCTGACTCCAGGCTCTAACTCCTCATCTCTGACTCCAGGCTCTAATTCCTCCATATACTCTCTGACTCCAGGGTCTAACTCCTCCATATACTCCTTGACTCCAGGCTCTATCTCCTCCATAAACTCTCTGACTCCAGGCTCTAACTCCTCCATATACTCTCTGACTCCAGGCTCTAACTCCTCCTTATACTCTCTGACTCCAGGCTCCATTTCCTCCATAAACTCTCTGACTCCAGGCTCTAACTCCTCCATATACTCTCTGACTCCAGGCTCTAACTCCTCCATATACTCTCTGACTCCAGGCTCTAACTCCTCCATATATTATCTGACTCCAGGCTCTAACTACTCCTCTCTAACTCCAGGCTCTAACTCCTCCATATACTCTCTGACTACAGGCTCTAACTCCTCCATATACTCTCTGACTCCAGGCTCAAACTCCTCATCTCTGACTCAGGCTCTAACTCCTCCGTAAACTCTCTGACTCCAGGCTCTAACTCCTCCACATAATCTCTGACTCCAGGCTCTAACTCATCCATATACTGTCTGACTCCAGGCTCTAACTCTTCCATATACTCTCTGACTCCAGGCTCTATCTCCTCCATAAACTCTCTGACTCCAGGCTCTAACTCCTCCATATACTCTCTGACTCCAGGCTCTAACTCCTCCATATACTCTCTAACTCCAGGCTCCATCTCCTCCATAAACTATCTTACTCCAGGCTCTAACTCCTCCATATACTCTCTGACTCCAGGCTCAAATTCTTCCATATACTCTCTGACTCTAGGCTCTAACTCCTCCATATACTCTCTGACTCCAGGCTCTAACTCCTCCATATACTCTCTGACTCCAGGCTCTATCTCCTCATCTCTGACTCAGGCTCTAACTCCTCCATAAACTCTCTGACTCCAGGCTCTAACTCCTCCATATACTCTCTGACTCCAGGCTCTAACTCCTCCATATACTCTCTGACTCCAGGCTCTAACTCCTCCATATATTATCTGACTCCAGGATCTAACTACTCCTCTCTAACTCCAGGCTCTAACTCCTCCATATACTCTCTGACTACAGGCTCTAACTCCTCCATATACTCTCTGACTCCAAGCTCAAACTCCTCATCTCTGACTCAGGCTCTAACTCCTCCATATAATCTCTGACTCCAGGCTCTAACTCATCCATATACTGTCTGACTCCAGGCTCTAACTCCTCCATATACTCTCTGACTCCAGGCTCTAACTCCTCCCTATACTCCCGTACTCCAGGCTCTAACTCCTCCATATACTCTCTGACTCCAGGCTCTATCTCCTCCATAAACTCTTTGACTACAGGCTCTAACTCCTCCATATACTCTCTGACTCCAGGCTCTAACTCCTCCATATACTCCCATACTCCAGGCTCTAACTCCTCCATATACTCTCTGACTCCAGGCTCTATCTCCTCCATAAACTCTCTGACTCCAGGCTCTAACTCCTCCATATACTCTCTGACTCCAGGCTCTAACTCCTCCATATACTCTCTGACTCCAGTCTCCATCTCCTCCATAAACTATCTTACTCCAGGCTCTAACTCCTCCATATACTCTCTGACTCCAGGCTCAAATTCTTCCATTTACTCTCTGACTCTAGGCTCTAACTCCTCCATATACTCTCTGACTCCAGGCTCTAACTCCTCCATATACTCTCTGACTCCAGGCTCTATCTCCTCATCTCTGACTCAGGCTCTAACTCCTCCATAAACTCTCTGACTCCAGGCTCAAACTCCTCATCTCTGACTCCAGGATTTAACTCCTCCATATACTCTCTGACTCCAGGCTCTAACTCCTCCATACAATCTCTGACTCCAGGCTCTAACTCCTCCATATACTCTCTGACTCCAGGCAATAACTCCTCCCTATATTCTCTGACTCCAGGCTCTAACTACTCCTCTCTAACTCCAGGATCTAACTCCTCCATATACTCTCTGACTCCAGGCTCTAACTCCTCCATATAATCTCTGACTCCAGGCTCTATCTCCTCCATAAACCCTCTGACTCCAGGCACTAACTCCTCCATATAATCTTTTACTCCAGGCTCTAACTCCTCCATATACTCTCTGACTCCAGGCTCTAACTACTCCTCGCTAACTCCAGGCTCTAACTCCTCCATATACTCTCTGACTCCAGGCTCTAACTCCTACATAAACTCTCTGACTCCAGGCTCTAACTCCTCCATATACTGTCTGACTCCAGGCTCTAACTCCTCATCTCTGACTCCAGGCTCTAATTCCTCCATATACCCTCTGACTCCAGGCTCTATTTCCTCCATATACTCTCTGACTCCAGGCTCTAACTCCTCCATATACTCTCTGACTCCAGGCTCTAACTCTTCCATATACTCCCGTACTCCAGGCTCTAACTCCTCCATATACTCTGGGACTCCAGGCTCTATCTCCTCCATAAACTCTCTGACTCCAGGCTCTAACTCCTCCACATACTCTCTGACTCCAGGCACTAACTCCTCCTTATACTCTCTGACTCCAGGCTCCATCTCCTCCATAAACTCTATGACTCCAGGCTCTAACTCCTCCATATACTCTCTGACTCCAGGCTCTAACTCCTCCATATACTCTCTGACTCCAGGCTCTAACTCCTCCATATATTCTCTGACTCCAGGCTCTAACTACTCCTCTCTAACTCCAGGCTCTAACTCCTCCATATACTCTCTGACTACAGGCTCTAACTCATCCATATACTCTCTGACTACAGGCTCTAACTCCTCCATAAACTCTCTGACTCCAGGCTCTAACTTCTTCATATACTCTCTGACTCCAGACTCTAACTCCTCATCTCTGACTTCAGGCTCTAACTCCTCCATATACTCTCTGACTCCAGGCTCTAACTCCTCCATATACTCTCTGACTCCAGGCTCTATCTCCTCCATAAACCCTCTAACTCCAGGCACTAACTCATCCATATAATATCTGACTCCAGGCTCTAACTCCTCCATATACTCTCTGACTCCAGGCTCTAACTCTACACAAAAAATGTATGCACGCATGACTGTAAGTCGCTTTGGATAAAAGCGTCTGCTAAATGGCATATATATATATATATATATATATATATATATATATATATATATATATATCTGACTCCAGGCTCCAATTCCTCCATATACTCTCTGACTCTAGGGTCTAACTCCTCCATATACTCCTTGACTCCAGGCTCTATCTCCCCCATATACTCTCTGACTCCAGGCTCTAACTCCTCCATATACTCTCTGACTCCAGGCCCTAACTCTTCCATATACTCACGTACTCCAGGCTCTAACTCCTCCATATACTCTCTGACTCCAGGCTCTATCTCCTCCATAAACTCTCTGACTCCAGGCTCTAACTCCTCCATATACTCTCTGACTCCAGGCTCTAACTCCTCCTTATACTCTCTGACTCCAGGCTCCATTTCCTCCATAAACTCTCTGACTCCAGGCTCTAACTCCTCCATATACTCTCTGACTCCAGGCTCTAACTCCTCCATATACTCTCTGACTCCAGGCTCTAACTCCTCCATATATTATCTGACTCCAGGCTCTAACTACTCCTCTCTAACTCCAGGCTCTAACTCCTCCATATACTCTCTGACTACAGGCTCTAACACCTCCAAATACTCTCTGACTCCAGGCTCAAACTCCTCATCTCTGACTCAGGCTCTAACTCCTCCGTAAACTCTCTGACTCCAGGCTCTAACTTCTTCATATACTCTCTGACTCCAGACTCTAACTCCTCATCTCTGACTCCAGGCTCTAACTCATCCATATACTGTCTGACTCCAGGCTCTAACTCCTCCATATACTCTCTGACTCCAGGCTCTAACTCCTCCATATACTCCCGTACTCCAGGCTCTAACTCCTCCATATACTCTCTGACTCCAGGCTCTATCTCCTCCATAAACTCTTTGACTACAGGCTCTAACTCCTCCATATACTCTCTGACTCCAGGCTCTAACTCCTCCATATACTCCCATACTCCAGGCTCTAACTCCTCCATATACTCTCTGACTCCAGGCTCTATCTCCTCCATAAACTCTCTGACTCCAGGCTCTAACTCCTCCATATACTCTCTGACTCCAGGCTCTAACTCCTCCATATACTCTCTGACTCCAGGCTCCATCTCCTCCATAAACTATCTTACTCCAGGCTCTAACTCCTCCATATACTCTCTGACTCCAGGCTCAAATTCTTCCATATACTCTCTGACTCTAGGCTCTAACTCCTCCATATACTCTCTGACTCCAGGCTCTAACTCCTCCATATACTCTCTGACTCCAGGCTCTATCTCCTCATCTCTGACTCAGGCTCTAACTCCTCCATAAACTCTCTGACTCCAGGCTCTAACTCCTCCATATACTCTCTGACTCCAGGCTCTAACTCCTCCATATACTCTCTGACTCCAGGCTCAAACTCTTAATCTCTGACTCAGGCTCTAACTCCTCCATATAATCTCTGACTCCAGGCTCTAACTCCTCCATATACTCTCTGACTACAGGCTCTAACTCCTCCATATACTCTCTGACTCCAGGCTCAAACTCTTAATCTCTGACTCAGGCTCTAACTCCTCCATATAATCTCTGACTCCAGGCTCTAACTCATCCATATACTGTCTGACTCCAGGTTCTAACTCCTCCATATGCTCTCTGACTCCAGGCTCTATCTCCTCCCTATACTGTCTGACTCCAGGCTCTAACTCCTCCATATACTCTCTGACTCCAGGCTCTATCTCCTCCATGAACTCTTTGAATACAGGCTCTAACTCCTCCATATACTCTCTGACTCCAGGCTCTAACTCCTCCATATACTCCCATACTCCAGGCTCTAACTCCTCCATATACTCTCTGACTCCAGGCTCTATCTCCTCCATAAACTCTCTGACTCCAGGCTCTAACTCCTCCATATACTCTCTGACTCCAGGCTCTAACTCCTCCATATACTCTCTGACTCCAGGCTCCATCTCCTCCATAAACTATCTTACTCCAGGCTCTAACTCCTCCATATACTCTCTGACTCCAGGCTCAAATTCTTCCATATACTCTCTGACTCTAGGCTCTAACTCCTCCATATACTCTCTGACTCCAGGCTCTAACTCCTCCATATACTCTCTGACTCCAGGCTCTATCTCCTCATCTCTGACTCAGGCTCTAACTCCTCCATAAATAGGGCGGCAGGTAGCTTAGTGGTTAAGAGCGTTGTGCCAGTAACCGAAAGGTCGCTGGTTCTAATCCCCGAGCCGACTAGGTGAAAAATCTGTCGATGTGCCCTTGAGCAAGGCACTTAACCCTAATTGCTCCTGTAAGTCGCTCTGGATAAGAGCGTCTGCTAAATGACCAATTATATAATTATATAATTATATAAACTCTCTGACTCCAGGCTCAAACTCCTCATCTCTGACTCCAGGATTTAACTCCTCCATATACTCTCTGACTCCAGGCTCTAACTCCTCCATACAATCTCTGACTCCAGGCTCTAACTCCTCCATATACTCTCTGACTCCAGGCTCTAACTCCTCCATATACTCTCAGACTCCAGGCTCTAACTCCTCCATATACTCTCTGACTCCAGGCTCTATCTCCTCCATAAACTCTCTGACTCCAGGCTCTAACTCCTCCATATACTCTCTGACTCCAGGCTCTAACTCCTCCATGTACTCACATACTCCAGGCTCTAACTCCTACATATACTCTCTGACTCCAGGCTCTATCTCCTCCATAAACTCTCTGACTCCAGGCTCTAACTCCTCCATATACTCTCTGACTCCAGGCTCTAACTCCTCCATATACTATCTGACTCCAGGCTCTAACTCCTCCATATACTCTCTGACTCTAGGATCTAACTCCTCCATATACTCTCTGACTCCAGGCTCTAACTCCTCCATATACTCTCTGACTCCAGGCTCTATCGCCTCATCTCTGACTCAGGCTCTAACTCCTCCATAAACTCTCTGACTCCAGGCTCTACCTCCTCCATATAATCTCTGACTCCAGGCTCTAACTTCTCCATATACTCTCTGACTCCAGGCTCTAACTCCTCCATATACTCTCTGACTCCAGACTCTAACTCCTCCATAAACTCTCTGACTCCAGGCTCTAACTCCTCCATATAATCTCTGACTCCAGGCTCTAACTCCTAAATATACTCTCTGACTCCAGGCTCTAACTCCTCCATATACTCTCTGACTCCAGGCTCTATCTCCTCATCTCTGACTCAGGCTCTAACTCCTCCATAAACTCTCTGACTCCAGGCTCTAACTACTCCATATTATCTCTGACTCCAGGCTCTAACTCCTCCATATACTCTCTGACTCCAGGCTCTAACTCCTCCATATACTCTCAGACTCCAGGCTCTAACTCCTCCATATACTCTCTGACTCCAGGCTCTCACTTCTCCATATACTCTCTGACTCCAGGCTGTAACTCCACCATAAACTCTCTGACTCCAGGCTCTAACTCCTCCATATACTCTCTGACTCCAGGCTCTAACTCCTCATCTCTGGCTCCAGGCTCTAACTCCTCCATATACTCTCTGACTCCAGGCTCTAACTCCTCCATATACTCTCTGACTCCAGGCTCTATCTCCTCCATAAACCCTCTGACTCCAGGCACTAACTCCTCCATATAATCTCTGACTCCAGGCACTAACTCCTCCATATAATCTCTTACTCCAGGCTCTAACTCCTCCATATACTCTCTGACTCCAGGCTCTAATTCCTCCATATACTCTCTGACTCCAGGCTCCATTTCCTCCATAAACTCTCTTACTCCAGGCTATAACTCCTCCATATACTCTCTGACTCCAGGCTCTAACTCCTCATCTCTGACTCCAGGCTCTAACTCCTCCATATACTCTCTGACTCCAGGCTCTTACTCCTCCATATACTGTCTGACTCCAGACTCTAACTCTTCCATATACTCTCTGACCCCAGGCTCCATTTCCTCCATAAACTCTCTGACTCCAGGCTATAACTCCTCCATATATTCTCTGACTCCAGGCTCTAACTCCTCCATATACTCTCTGACTCCAGGCTCTAACTCCTCCATATACTCTCTGACTCCAGAATCTAACTCCTCCATATACTCTCTGACTCCAGGCTCTAACTCCTCCCTATACTCTCTGACCCCAGGCTTTAACTCCTCATCTCTGACTCAGGCTCTAACTCCTCCATACACTATCTGACTCCAGGCTCTAACGCCTCCATAAACTCTCTGACTCCAGGCTCTAAATCCTCTATATACTCTCTGACTCAGGCTCTAACTCCTCCATATACTCTCTGACTCCAGGCTCTAACTCCTCCATATACTCTCTGACTCAGGCTCTAACTCCTCCATATACTCTCTGACTCCAGGCTCTCTCCTCCATAAACTCTCTGACTCCCGGCTCTAACTCCTCAATATACTGTCTGACTCCAGGCTCTAACTCCTCCATATACTGTCTGACTCCAGGCTCTAACTCCTCCATATACTCTCTGACTCCAGGCTCTAACTCCTCCATATATTCTCTGACTCCAGGCTCTAACTACTCCCCTCTAACTCCAGGCTCTAACTCCTCCATATACTCTCTGACTCCAGGCTCAAACTCCTCATCTCTGACTCCAGGCTCTAACTCCTCCATATACTCACTGACTCCAGGCTCTAACTCCTCCATATATTCTCTGACTCCAGGCTATAACTCCTCCATATACTCTCTGACTCCAGGCTATAACTCCTCCATATACTCTCTGACTCCAGGCTCTAACTCCTCCATATACTCTCTGACTCAAGGCTCTAACTCCTCCATATACTGTCTGACTCCAGACTCTAACTCCTCCATATACTCTCTGACCCCAGGCTCCATTTCCTCCATAAACTCTCTGACTCCAGGCTATAACTCCTCCAGATACTCTCTGACTCCAGGCTCTAACTCCTCCATATACTCTCTGACTCCAGGCTCTAATTCCTCCATATACTCTGTGACTCCAGGCTCTATCTCCTCATCTCTGACTCAGGCTCTAACTCCTCCATAAACTCTCTGACTCCAGGCTCTAACTCCTCCATATAATCTCTGACTCCAGGCTCTAACTCCTCCATATACTCTCTGACTCCAGGCTCTAACTCCTCCATATACTCTCTGACTCCAGGCTCTAACTCCTCCATAAACTCTCTGACTCCAGGCTCTAACTCCTCCATATAATCTCTGACTCCAGGCTCTAACTCCTCCATATACTCTCTGACTCCAGGCACTAACTCCTCCATATACTCTCTGACTCTAGGCTCTATCTCCTCATCTCTGACCCAGGCTCTAACTCCTCCATAAACTCTCTGACTCCAGGCTCTAACTCCTCCATATAATCTCTGACTCCAGGCTCTAACTCCTCCATATACTCTCTGACTCCAGGCTCTAACTCCTCCATATACTCTCAGACTCCAGGCTCTAACTCCTCCATATACTGTCTGACTCCAGGCTCTAACTCCTCCATATACTCTCTGACTCCAGGCTCTAACTACTCCATATACTGTCTTACTCCAGGCTCTAACTCCTCCATATACTCTCTGACTCCAGGCTCTAACTCCTCCATATACTCCCGTACTCCAGGCTCTAACTCCTCCATATACTCCCTGACTCCAGGCTCTATCTCCTCCATAAACTCTCTGACTCCAGAATCTAACTCCTCCATATACTCTCTGACTCCAGGCTCCATCTCCTCCATAAACTCTCTGACTCCAGGCTCTAACTCCTCCATATACTCTCTGACTCCAGGCTCTAACTCCTCCATATACTCTCTGACTCCAGGCTCTAACTCCTCCATATATTATCTGACTCCAGGCTCTAACTACTCCCTCTAACTCCAGGCTCTAACTCCTCCATATACTCTCTGACTCCAGGCTCAAACTCCTCATCTCTGACTCCAGGCTCTAACTCCTCCATATACTCTCTGACTCCAGGCTCTAACTCCTCAATATAATCTCTGACTCCAGGCTCTAACTCCTCCATATACTCTCTGACTCCAGGCTATAACTCCTCCATATATTCTCTGACTCCAGGCTCTAACTACTCCTCTGTTACTCCAGGCTCTAACTCCTCCATATACTCTCTGATTCCAGGCTCTAACTCCACCATAAACTCTCCGACTCTAGGCTCTATCTCCTCCATATACTCTCTGACTCCAGACTCTAACTCCTCATCTCTGACTCCAGGCTCTAACTCCTCCATATACTCTCTGACTCCAGGCTCTAACTCCTCCATATACTCTCTGACTCCAGGCTCTATCTCCTCCATAATCCCTCTGACTCCAGGCACTAACTCCTCCATATAATCTCTGACTCCAGGCTCTAACTCCTCCATATACTCTCTGACTCCAGGCTCTAACTCTTCCATAAATCCTCTGACTCCAGGCTCTAACTCCTCCATATACTCTCTGACTCCAGGCTCCATTTCCTCCATAAACTCTCTGACTCCAGGCTATAACTCCTCCATATACTCTCAGACTCCAGGCTCTAACTCCTCCATATACTCTCTGACTCCAGGCTCTAACTCCTCCATATACTCTCAGACTCCAGGCTCTAACTCCTCCATATACTCTCTGACTCCAGGCTCTAACTCCTCCATATACTCTCTGACTCCAGGCTCTAACTCCTCCATATACTGTCTGACTCCAGGCTCTAACTCCTCCATATACTCTCTGACTCCAGGCTCTAACTCCTCCATATACTCCCGTACTCCAGGCTCTAACTCCTCCATATACTCCCTTCTCCAGGCTCTATCTCCTCCATAAACTCTCTGACTCCAGAATCTAACTCCTCCATATACTCTCTGACTCCAGGCTCCATCTCCTCCATAAACTCTCTGACTCCAGGCTCTAACTCCTCCATATACTATCTGACTCCAGGCTCTAACTCCTCATCTCTGACTCCAGGCTCTAACTCCTCCATATACTCTCTGACTCCATGCTCTAACTCCTCCATATACTGTCTGACTCCAGACTCTAACTCCTCCATATACTCTCTGACCCCAGGCTCCATTTCCTCCATAAACTCTCTGACTCCAGGCTATAACTCCTCCATATACTCTCTGACTCCAGGCTCTAATTCCTCCTTATACTCTCTGACTTCAGGCTCTAACTCCTCCATATATTCTCTGACTCCAGGCTCTAACTCCTCCATATACTGTCTGACTCCAGGCTCTAACTCCTCCATATACTCTCTGACTCCAGGCTCTAACTCCTCCATATACTCTCTGACTCCAGAATCTAACTCCTCCATATACTCTCTGACTCCAGGCTCTAACTCCTCCCTATACTCTCTGACCCCAGGCTTTAACTCCTCATCTCTGACTCAGGCTCTAACTCCTCCATAAACTCTCTGACTCCAGGCTCTAACTCCTCCATAACCTCTCTGACTCCAGGCTCTAAATCCTCTATATACTCTCTGACTCAGGCTCTAAGTGCTCCATATACTCTCTGACTCCAGGCTCTAACTCCTCCATATACTCTCTGACTCAGGCTCTAACTCCTCCATATACTCTCTGACTCCAGGCTCTAACTCCTCCATAAACTCTCTGACTCCCGGCTCTAACTCCTCAATATACTGTCTGACTCCAGGCTCTAACTCCTCCATATACTGTCTGACTCCAGGCTCTAACTCCTCCATATACTCTCTGACTCCAGGATCTAACTCCTCCATATATTCTCTGACTCCAGGCTCTAACTACTCCTCTCTAACTCCAGGCTCTAACTCCTCCATATACTCTCTGACTCCAGGCTCAAACTCCTCATCTCTGACCCAGGCTCTAACTCCTCCATAAACTCTCTGACTCCAGGCTCTAACTCCTCCATATAATCTCTGACTCCAGGCTCTAACTCCTCCATATACTCTCTGACTCCAGGCTCTAACTCCTCCATATACTCTCAGACTCCAGGCTCTAACTCCTCCATATACTGTCTGACTCCAGGCTCTAACTCCTCCATATACTCTCTGACTCCAGGCTCTAACTACTCCATATACTGTCTTACTCCAGGCTCTAACTCCTCCATATACTCTCTGACTCCAGGCTCTAACTCCTCCATATACTCCCGTACTCCAGGCTCTAACTCCTCCATATACTCCCTGACTCCAGGCTCTATCTCCTCCATAAACTCTCTGACTCCAGAATCTAACTCCTCCATATACTCTCTGACTCCAGGCTCCATCTCCTCCATAAACTCTCTGACTCCAGGCTCTAACTCCTCCATATACTCTCTGACTCCAGGCTCTAACTCCTCCATATACTCTCTGACTCCAGGCTCTAACTCCTCCATATATTATCTGACTCCAGGCTCTAACTACTCCCTCTAACTCCAGGCTCTAACTCCTCCATATACTCTCTGACTCCAGGCTCAAACTCCTCATCTCTGACTCCAGGCTCTAACTCCTCCATATACTCTCTGACTCCAGGCTCTAACTCCTCAATATAATCTCTGACTCCAGGCTCTAACTCCTCCATATACTCTCTGACTCCAGGCTATAACTCCTCCATATATTCTCTGACTCCAGGCTCTAACTACTCCTCTGTTACTCCAGGCTCTAACTCCTCCATATACTCTCTGATTCCAGGCTCTAACTCCACCATAAACTCTCCGACTCTAGGCTCTATCTCCTCCATATACTCTCTGACTCCAGACTCTAACTCCTCATCTCTGACTCCAGGCTCTAACTCCTCCATATACTCTCTGACTCCAGGCTCTAACTCCTCCATATACTCTCTGACTCCAGGCTCTATCTCCTCCATAATCCCTCTGACTCCAGGCACTAACTCCTACATATAATCTCTGACTCCAGGCTCTAACTCCTCCATATACTCTCTGACTCCAGGCTCTATATCTTCCATAAATCCTCTGACTCCAGGCTCTAACTCCTCCATATACTCTCTGACTCCAGGCTCCATTTCCTCCATAAACTCTCTGACTCCAGGCTATAACTCCTCCATATACTCTCAGACTCCAGGCTCTAACTCCTCCATATACTCTCTGACTCCAGGCTCTAACTCCTCCATATACTCTCAGACTCCAGGCTCTAACTCCTCCATATACTCTCTGACTCCAGGCTCTAACTCCTCCATATACTCTCTGACTCCAGGCTCTAACTCCTCCATATACTGTCTGACTCCAGGCTCTAACTCCTCCATATACTCTCTGACTCCAGGCTCTAACTCCTCCATATACTCCCGTACTCCAGGCTCTAACTCCTCCATATACTCCCTTCTCCAGGCTCTATCTCCTCCATAAACTCTCTGACTCCAGAATCTAACTCCTCCATATACTCTCTGACTCCAGGCTCCATCTCCTCCATAAACTCTCTGACTCCAGGCTCTAACTCCTCCATATACTATCTGACTCCAGGCTCTAACTCCTCATCTCTGACTCCAGGCTCTAACTCCTCCATATACTCTCTGACTCCATGCTCTAACTCCTCCATATACAGTGGGGAAAAAAAGTATTTAGTCAGCCACCAATTGTGCAAGTTCTCCCACTTAAAAAGATGAGAGAGGCCTGTAATTTTCATCATAGGTACACGTCAACTATGACAGACAAAATGAGGAAAGAAAATCCAGAAAATCACATTGTAGGATTTTTTATGAATTTATTTGCAAATTATGGTGGAAAATAAGTATTTGGTCAATAACAAAAGTTTCTCAATACTTTGTTATATACCCTTTGTTGGCATTGACACAGGTCAAACGTTTTCTGTAAGTCTTCACAAGGTTTTCACACACTGTTGCTGGTATTTTGGCCCATTCCTCCATGCAGATCTCCTCTAGAGCAGTGATGTTTTGGGGCTGTCGCTGGGCAACACGGACTTTCAACTCCCTCCAAAGATTTTCTATGGGGTTGAGATCTGGAGACTCCAGGACCTTGAAATGCTTCTTACGAAGCCACTCCTTCGTTGCCCGGGCGGTGTGTTTGGGATCATTGTCATGCTGAAAGACCCAGCCACGTTTCATCTTCAATGCCCTTTCTGATGGAAGGAGGTTTTCACTCAAAATCTCACGATACATGGCCCCATTCATTCTTTCCTTTACACGGATCAGTCGTCCTGGTCCCTTTGCAGAAAAACAGCCCCAAAGTACGATGTTTTCACTCCCATGCTTCACAGTAGGTATGGTGTTCTTTGGATGCAACCCAGCATTCTTTGTCCTCCAAACACGACGAGTTGAGTTTTTACCAAAAAGTTATATTTTGGTTTCATCTGACCATATGACATTCTCCCAATCCTCTTCTGGATGCACTCTAGCAAACTTCAGACGGGCCTGGACATGTACTGGCTTAAGCAGGGGGACACGTCTAGCACTGCAGGATTTGAGTCCCTGGCGGCGTAGTGTGTTACTGATGGTAGGCTTTGTTACTTTGGTCCCAGCTCTCTGCAGGTCATTCACTAGGTCCCCCCGTGTAGTTCTGGGATTTTTGCTCACCGTTCTTGTGATCATTTTGACCCCACGGGGTGAGATCTTGCGTGGAGCCCCAGATCGAGGGAGATTATCAGTGGTCTTGTATGTCTTCCATTTCCTAATAATTGCTCCCACAGTTGATTTCTTCAAACCAAGCTGCTTACCTATTGCAGATTCAGTCTTCCCAGCCTGGTGCAGGTCTACACTTTTGTTTCTGGTGTCCTTTGACAGCTCTTTGGTCTTGGCCATACTGGAGTTTGGAGTGTGACTGTTTGAGGTTGTGGACAGGTGTCTTTTATACTGATAACAAGTTCAAACAGGTGCCATTAATACAGGTAACGAGTGGAGGACAGAGGAGCCTCTTAAAGAAGAAGTTACAGGTCTGTGAGAGCCAGAAATCTTGCTTGTTTGTAGGTGACCAAATACTTATTTTCCACCATAATTTGCAAATAAATTCATTAAAAATCCCACAATGTGATTTTCTGGATTTTCTTTTCTCAATTTGTCTGTCATAGTTGACGTGTACCTATGATGAAAATTACAGGCCTCTCTCATCTTTTTAAGTGGGAGAACTTGCACAATTGGTGGCTGACTAAATACTTTTTTTCCCCACTGTACTGTCTGACTCCAGACTCTAACTCCTCCATATACTCTCTGACCCCAGGCTCCATTTCCTCCATAAACTCTCTGACTCCAGGCTATAACTCCTCCATATACTCTCTGACTCCAGGCTCTAACTCCTCCATATACTCTCTGACTCCAGGCTCTAATTCCTCCATATACTCTCTGACTCCAGGCTCTAACTCCTCCATATATTCTCTGACTCCAGGCTCTAACTCTTCCATATACTGTCTGACTCCAGGCTCTAACTCCTCCATATACTCTCTGACTCCAGGCTCTAACTCCTCCATATACTCTCTGACTCCAGAATCTAACTCCTCCATATACTCTCTGACTCCAGGCTCTAACTCCTCCCTATACTCTCTGACCCCAGGCTTTAACTCCTCATCTCTGACTCAGGCTCTAACTCCTCCATAAACTCTCTGACTCCAGGCTCTAACTCCTCCATAACCTCTCTGACTCCAGGCTCTAAATCCTCTATATACTCTCTGACTCAGGCTCTAATTGCTCCATATACTCTCTGACTCCAGGCTCTAACTCCTCCATATACTCTCTGACTCAGGCTCTAACTCCTCCATATACTCTCTGACTCCAGGCTCTAACTCCTCCATAAACTCTCTGACTCCCGGCTCTAACTCCTCAATATACTGTCTGACTCCAGGCTCTAACTCCTCCATATACTGTCTGACTCCAGGCTCTAACTCCTCCATATACTCTCTGACTCCAGGATCTAACTCCTCCATATATTCTCTGACTCCAGGCTCTAACTACTCCTCTCTAACTCCAGGCTCTAACTCCTCCATATACTCTCTGACTCCAGGCTCAAACTCCTCATCTCTGACTCCAGGCTCTAACTCCTCCGTATACTCTCTGACTCCAGGCTCTAACTCCTCAATATACTCTCTGACTCCAGGCTCTAACTCCTCCATATACTCTCAGACTCCAGGCTCTAACTCCTCCATATACTGTCTGACTCCAGGCTCTAACTCCTCCATATACTCTCTGACTCCAGGCTCTAACTACTCCATATACTGTCTTACTCCAGGCTCTAACTCCTCCATATACTCTCTGACTCCAGGCTCTAACTCCTCCATATACTCCCGTACTCCAGGCTCTAACTCCTCCATATACTCCCTGACTCCAGGCTCTATCTCCTCCATAAACTCTCTGACTCCAGAATCTAACTCCTCCATATACTCTCTGACTCCAGGCTCCATCTCCTCCATAAACTCTCTGACTCCAGGCTCTAACTCCTCCATATACTCTCTGACTCCAGGCTCTAACTCCTCCATATACTCTCTGACTCCAGGCTCTAACTCCTCCATATATTATCTGACTCCAGGCTCTAACTACTCCCTCTAACTCCAGGCTCTAACTCCTCCATATACTCTCTGACTCCAGGCTCAAACTCCTCATCTCTGACTCCAGGCTCTAACTCCTCCATATACTCTCTGACTCCAGGCTCTAACTCCTCAATATAATCTCTGACTCCAGGCTCTAACTCCTCCATATACTCTCTGACTCCAGGCTATAACTCCTCCATATATTCTCTGACTCCAGGCTCTAACTACTCCTCTGTTACTCCAGGCTCTAACTCCTCCATATACTCTCTGATTCCAGGCTCTAACTCCACCATAAACTCTCCGACTCTAGGCTCTATCTCCTCCATATACTCTCTGACTCCAGACTCTAACTCCTCATCTCTGACTCCAGGCTCTAACTCCTCCATATACTCTCTGACTCCAGGCTCTAACTCCTCCATATACTCTCTGACTCCAGGCTCTATCTCCTCCATAATCCCTCTGACTCCAGGCACTAACTCCTACATATAATCTCTGACTCCAGGCTCTAACTCCTCCATATACTCTCTGACTCCAGGCTCTATCTCTTCCATAAATCCTCTGACTCCAGGCTCTAACTCCTCCATATACTCTCTGACTCCAGGCTCCATTTCCTCCATAAACTCTCTGACTCCAGGCTATAACTCCTCCATATACTCTCAGACTCCAGGCTCTAACTCCTCCATATACTCTCTGACTCCAGGCTCTAACTCCTCCATATACTCTCAGACTCCAGGCTCTAACTCCTCCATATACTCTCTGACTCCAGGCTCTAACTCCTCCATATACTCTCTGACTCCAGGCTCTAACTCCTCCATATACTGTCTGACTCCAGGCTCTAACTCCTCCATATACTCTCTGACTCCAGGCTCTAACTCCTCCATATACTCCCGTACTCCAGGCTCTAACTCCTCCATATACTCCCTTCTCCAGGCTCTATCTCCTCCATAAACTCTCTGACTCCAGAATCTAACTCCTCCATATACTCTCTGACTCCAGGCTCCATCTCCTCCATAAACTCTCTGACTCCAGGCTCTAACTCCTCCATATACTATCTGACTCCAGGCTCTAACTCCTCATCTCTGACTCCAGGCTCTAACTCCTCCATATACTCTCTGACTCCATGCTCTAACTCCTCCATATACAGTGGGGAAAAAAAGTATTTAGTCAGCCACCAATTGTGCAAGTTCTCCCACTTAAAAAGATGAGAGAGGCCTGTAATTTTCATCATAGGTACACTTCAACTATGACAGACAAAATGAGGAAAGAAAATCCAGAAAATCACATTGTAGGATTTTTAATGAATTTATTTGCAAATTATGGTGGAAAATAAGTATTTGGTCAATAACAAAAGTTTCTCAATACTTTGTTATATACCCTTTGTTGGCATTGACACAGGTCAAACGTTTTCTGTAAGTCTTCACAAGGTTTTCACACACTGTTGCTGGTATTTTGGCCCATTCCTCCATGCAGATCTCCTCTAGAGCAGTGATGTTTTGGGGCTGTCGCTGGGCAACACGGACTTTCAACTCCCTCCAAAGATTTTCTATGGGGTTGAGATCTGGAGACTCCAGGACCTTGAAATGCTTCTTACGAAGCCACTCCTTCGTTGCCCGGGCGATGTGTTTGGGATCATTGTCATGCTGAAAGACCCAGCCACGTTTCATCTTCAATGCCCTTTCTGATGGAAGGAGGTTTTCACTCAAAATCTCACGATACATGGCCCCATTCATTCTTTCCTTTACACGGATCAGTCGTCCTGGTCCCTTTGCAGAAAAACAGCCCCAAAGTACGATGTTTTCACTCCCATGCTTCACAGTAGGTATGGTGTTCTTTGGATGCAACCCAGCATTCTTTGTCCTCCAAACACGACGAGTTGAGTTTTTACCAAAAAGTTATATTTTGGTTTCATCTGACCATATGACATTCTCCCAATCCTCTTCTGGATGCACTCTAGCAAACTTCAGACGGGCCTGGACATGTACTGGCTTAAGCAGGGGGACACGTCTATCACTGCAGGATTTGAGTCCCTGGCGGCGTAGTGTGTTACTGATGGTAGGCTTTGTTACTTTGGTCCCAGCTCTCTGCTGGTCATTCACTAGGTCCCCCCGTGTAGTTCTGGGATTTTTGCTCACCGTTCTTGTGATCATTTTGACCCCACGGGGTGAGATCTTGCGTGGAGCCCCAGATCGAGGGAGATTATCAGTGGTCTTGTATGTCTTCCATTTCCTAATAATTGCTCCCACAGTTGATTTCTTCAAACCAAGCTGCTTACCTATTGCAGATTCAGTCTTCCCAGCCTGGTGCAGGTCTACACTTTTGTTTCTGGTGTCCTTTGACAGCTCTTTGGTCTTGGCCATACTGGAGTTTGGAGTGTGACTGTTTGAGGTTGTGGACAGGTGTCTTTTATACTGATAACAAGTTCAAACAGGTGCCATTAATACAGGTAACGAGTGGAGGACAGAGGAGCCTCTTAAAGAAGAAGTTACAGGTCTGTGAGAGCCAGAAATCTTGCTTGTTTGTAGGTGACCAAATACTTATTTTCCACCATAATTTGCAAATAAATTCATTAAAAATCCCACAATGTGATTTTCTGGATTTTCTTTTCTCAATTTGTCTGTCATAGTTGACGTGTACCTATGATGAAAATTACAGGCCTCTCTCATCTTTTTAAGTGGGAGAACTTGCACAATTGGTGGCTGACTAAATACTTTTTTTCCCCACTGTACTGTCTGACTCCAGACTCTAACTCCTCCATATACTCTCTGACCCCAGGCTCCATTTCCTCCATAAACTCTCTGACTCCAGGCTATAACTCCTCCATATAGTCTCTGACTCCAGGCTCTAACTCCTCCATATACTCTCTGACTCCAGGCTCTAATTCCTCCATATACTCTCTGACTCCAGGCTCTAACTCCTCCATATATTCTCTGACTCCAGGCTCTAACTCCTCCATATACTGTCTGACTCCAGGCTCTAACTCCTCCATATACTCTCTGACTCCAGGCTCTAACTCCTCCATATACTCTCTGACTCCAGAATCTAACTCCTCCATATACTCTCTGACTCCAGGCTCTAACTCCTCCCTATACTCTCTGACCCCAGGCTTTAACTCCTCATCTCTGACTCAGGCTCTAACTCCTCCATAAACTCTCTGACTCCAGGATCTAACTCCTCCATAACCTCTCTGACTCCAGGCTCTAAATCCTCTATATACTCTCTGACTCAGGCTCTAAGTGCTCCATATACTCTCTGACTCCAGGCTCTAACTCCTCCATATACTCTCTGACTCAGGCTCTAACTCCTCCATATACTCTCTGACTCCAGGCTCTAACTCCTCCATAAACTCTCTGACTCCCGGCTCTAACTCCTCAATATACTGTCTGACTCCAGGCTCTAACTCCTCCATATACTGTCTGACTCCAGGCTCTAACTCCTCCATATACTCTCTGACTCCAGGATCTAACTCCTCCATATATTCTCTGACTCCAGGCTCTAACTACTCCTCTCTAACTCCAGGCTCTAACTCCTCCATATACTCTCTGACTCCAGGCTCAAACTCCTCATCTCTGACTCCAGGCTCTAACTCCTCCGTATACTCTCTGACTCCAGGCTCTAACTCCTCAATATAATCTCTGACTCCAGGCTCTAACTCCTCCATATACTATCTGACTCCAGGCTATAACTCCTCCATATATTCTGACTCCAGGCTCTAACTACTCCTCTGTTACTCCAGGCTCTAACTCCTCCGTATACTATCTGACTCCAGGCTCTAACTCCACCATAAACTCTCCGACTCTAGGCTCTATCTCCTCCATATACTCTCTGACTCCAGACTCTAACTCCTCATCTCTGACTCCAGGCTCTAACTCCTCCATATACTGTCTGACTCCAGGCTCTAACTCCTCCATATACTCTTTGACTCCAGGCTCTATCTCCTCCATAAACCCTCTGACTACAGGCACTAACTCCTCCATATAATCTCTGACTCCAGGCTCTAACTCCAACATATACTCTCTGACTCCAGGCTCTATCTCTTCCATAAATCCTCTGACTCCAGGCTCTAACTCCTCCATATACTATCTGACTCCAGGCTCTAACTCCTCATCTCTGACTCCAGGCTCTAACTCCTCCATATACTTACTGACTCCAGGCTCTAACTCCTCCATATATTCTCTGACTATAGGCTCTAACTCCTCCATATACTGTCTGACTCCAGGCTCTAACTCCTCCATATACTCTCTGACTCCAGGCTCTAACTTCTCCATATACTCTCTGACTCCAGGCTCTAACTCCTCCATATACTCTCTGACTTCAGGCTCTAACTCCTCCATATACTCTCTGACCCCAGGATTTAACTCCTCATCTCTGACTCCAGGCTCTAACTCTTCCATATACTCTCTGACTCCAGGCTCTAACTCCAACATATACTCTCTGACTCAGGCTCTAACTCCTCCATATACATTCTGACTCCAGGCTCTAACTCCTCCATATATTATCTGACTCCAGGCTCTAACTCCTCCATAAACTCTCTGACTCCAGGCTCTAACTCCTCCATAAACCCTCTGACTCCAGGCTCTAACTCCTCCATATACTCTCTGACTCAGGCTCTAACTCCTCCATATACATTCTGTCTCCAGGCTCTAACTCCTCCATATATTATCTGACTCCAGGCTCTAACTCCTCCATATTCTCTCTGACTCCAGGCTCTAACTCCTCCATATACTGTCTGACTCCAGGCTCTAACTACTCCTCTCTGACTCCAGACTCTAACTCCTCCATATACTGTCTGTCTCCAGGCTCTAACTACTCCTCTCTGACTCCAGGCTCTAACTCCACCATAAACTCTCTGACTCCAGGCTCTAACTCCTCCATATACTCTCTGACTCCAGACTCTAACTCCTCATCTCTGACTCCAGGCTCTAACTCCTCCATATACTCTCTGACTCCAGGCTCTAACTCCTCCATATACTCTCTGACTCCAGGATCTATCTCCTCCATAAACGCTCTGACTCCAGGCACTAACTACTCCATATAATATCTGACTCCAGGCTCTAACTCCTCCATATACTCTCTGACTCCAGGCTCTATCTCTTCCATAAATCCTCTGACTCCAGACTCTAACTCCTCCATATACTCTCTGACTCCAGGCTCTAACTCCTCCATATACACTCTGACTCCAGGCTCAAACTCCTCATCTCTGACTCCAGGCTCTAACTCCTCCATATACTCTATGACTCCAGGCTCTAACTCCTCATCTCTGACTCCAGGCTCTAACTCCTCCATATACTCTCTGACTCCAGGCTCTATCTCCTCCATAAACTCTCTGACTCCAGAATCTAACTCCTCCATATACTCTCTGACTCCAGGCTCCATCTCCTCCATAAACTCTCTGACTCCAGGCTCTAACTCCTCCATATACTCTCTGACTCCAGGCTCTAACTCCTCCATATACACTCTGACTCCAGGCTCAAACTCCTCATCTCTGACTCCAGGCTCTAACTCCTCCATATACTCTATGACTCCAGGCTCTAACTCCTCATCTCTGACTCCAGGCTCTAACTCCTCCATATACTCTCTGACTCCAGGCTCTATCTCCTCCATAAACTCTCTGACTCCAGAATCTAACTCCTCCATATACTCTCTGACTCCAGGCTCCATCTCCTCCATAAACTCTCTGACTCCAGGCTCTAACTCCTCCATATACTCTCTGACTCCAGGCTCTAACTCCTCCATATACTCTCTGACTCCAGGCTCTAACTCCTCCATATATTCTCTGACTCCAGGCTCTAACTACTCCTCTCTAACTCCAGGCTCTAACTCCTCCATATACTCTCTGACTCCAGGCTCAAACTCCTCATCTCTGACTCCAGGATATAACTCCTCCATATACTCTCTGACTCCAGGCTCTAACTCCTCCATATAATCTCTGACTCCAGGCTCTATCTCCTCCATAAACCCTCTGACTCCAGGCACTAACTCCTCCATATATTCTCTGACTATAGGCTCTAACTCCTCCATATACTGTCTGACTCCAGGCTCTAACTCCTCCATATACTCTCTGACTCCAGGCTCTAACTTCTCCATATACTCTCTGACTCCAGGCTCTAACTCCTCCATATACTCTCTGACTTCAGGCTCTAACTCCTCCATATACTCTCTGACCCCAGGATTTAACTCCTCATCTCTGACTCCAGGCTCTAACTCTTCCATATACTCTCTGACTCCAGGCTCTAACTCCAACATATACTCTCTGACTCAGGCTCCATCTCCTCCATATACATTCTGACTCCAGGCTCTAACTCCTCCATATATTATCTGACTCCAGGCTCTAACTCCTCCATAAACTCTCTGACTCCAGGCTCTAACTCCTCCATAAACTCTCTGACTCCAGGCTCTAACTCCTCCATATACTCTCTGACTCAGGCTCTAACTCCTCCATATACATTCTGTCTCCAGGCTCTAACTCCTCCATATATTATCTGACTCCAGGCTCTAACTCCTCCATATTCTCTCTGACTCCAGGCTCTAACTCCTCCATATACTGTCTGACTCCAGGCTCTAACTACTCCTCTCTGACTCCAGACTCTAACTCCTCCATATACTGTCTGTCTCCAGGCTCTAACTACTCCTCTCTGACTCCAGGCTCTAACTCCACCATAAACTCTCTGACTCCAGGCTCTAACTCCTCCATATACTCTCTGACTCCAGACTCTAACTCCTCATCTCTGACTCCAGGCTCTAACTCCTCCATATACTCTCTGACTCCAGGCTCTAACTCCTCCATATACTCTCTGACTCCAGGATCTATCTCCTCCATAAACGCTCTGACTCCAGGCACTAACTACTCCATATAATATCTGACTCCAGGCTCTAACTCCTCCATATACTCTCTGACTCCAGGCTCTATCTCTTCCATAAATCCTCTGACTCCAGACTCTAACTCCTCCATATACTCTCTGACTCCAGGCTCTAACTCCTCCATATACACTCTGACTCCAGGCTCAAACTCCTCATCTCTGACTCCAGGCTCTAACTCCTCCATATACTCTATGACTCCAGGCTCTAACTCCTCATCTCTGACTCCAGGCTCTAACTCCTCCATATACTCTCTGACTCCAGGCTCTATCTCCTCCATAAACTCTCTGACTCCAGAATCTAACTCCTCCATATACTCTCTGACTCCAGGCTCCATCTCCTCCATAAACTCTCTGACTCCAGGCTCTAACTCCTCCATATACTCTCTGACTCCAGGCTCTAACTCCTCCATATACTCTCTGACTCCAGGCTCTAACTCCTCCATATATTCTCTGACTCCAGGCTCTAACTACTCCTCTCTAACTCCAGGCTCTAACTCCTCCATATACTCTCTGACTCCAGGCTCAAACTCCTCATCTCTGACTCCAGGATATAACTCCTCCATATACTCTCTGACTCCAGGCTCTAACTCCTCCATATAATCTCTGACTCCAGGCTCTATCTCCTCCATAAACCCTCTGACTCCAGGCACTAACTCCTCCATATAATCTCTGACTCCAGGCTCTAACTCCAACATATACTCTCTGACTCCAGGCTCTATCTCTTCCATAAATCCTCTGACTCCAGGCTCTAACTCCTCCATATACTCTCTGACTCCAGGCTCTAACTCCTCCATATACTCTCTGACTCCAGGCTCCATTTCCTCCATAAACTCTCTGACTCCAGGCTATAACTCCTCCATATACTATCTGACTCCAGGCTCTAACTCCTCATCTCTGACTCCAGGCTCTAACTCCTCCATATACTTACTGACTCCAGGCTCTAACTCCTCCATATATTCTCTGACTATAGGCTCTAACTCCTCCATATACTGTCTGACTCCAGGCTCTAACTCCTCCATATACTCTCTGACTCCAGGCTCTAACTTCTCCATATACTCTCTGACTCCAGGCTCTAACTCCTCCATATACTCTCTGACTTCAGGCTCTAACTCCTCCATATACTCTCTGACCCCAGGCTTTAACTCCTCATCTCTGACTCCAGGTTCTAACTCTTCCATATACTCTCTGACTCCAGGCTCTAACTCCAACATATACTCTCTGACTCAGGCTCTAACTCCTCCATATACATTCTGACTCCAGGCTCTAACTCCTCCATATATTATCTGACTCCAGGCTCTAACTCCTCCATAAACTCTCTGACTCCAGGCTCTAACTCCTCCATAAACTCTCTGACTCCAGGCTCTAACTCCTCCATATACTCTCTGACTCAGGCTCTAACTCCTCCATATACATTCTGTCTCCAGGCTCTAACTCCTCCATATATTATCTGACTCCAGGCTCTAACTCCTCCATATTCTCTCTGTCTCCAGGCTCTAACTCCTCCATATACTGTCTGACTCCAGGCTCTAACTACTCCTCTCTGACTCCAGACTCTAACTCCTCCATATACTGTCTGTCTCCAGGCTCTAACTACTCCTCTCTGACTCCAGGCTCTAACTCCACCATAAACTCTCTGACTCCAGGCTCTAACTCCTCCATATACTCTCTGACTCCAGACTCTAACTCCTCATCTCTGACTCCAGGCTCTAACTCCTCCATATACTCTCTGACTCCAGGCTCTAACTCCTCCATATACTCTCTGACTCCAGGATCTATCTCCTCCATAAACGCTCTGACTCCAGGCACTAACTACTCCATATAATATCTGACTCCAGGCTCTAACTCCTCCATATACTCTCTGACTCCAGGCTCTATCTCTTCCATAAATCCTCTGACTCCAGACTCTAACTCCTCCATATACTCTCTGACTCCAGGCTCTAACTCCTCCATATACACTCTGACTCCAGGCTCAAACTCCTCATCTCTGACTCCAGGCTCTAACTCCTCCATATACTCTATGACTCCAGGCTCTAACTCCTCATCTCTGACTCCAGGCTCTAACTCCTCCATATACTCTCTGACTCCAGGCTCTATCTCCTCCATAAACTCTCTGACTCCAGAATCTAACTCCTCCATATACTCTCTGACTCCAGGCTCCATCTCCTCCATAAACTCTCTGACTCCAGGCTCTAACTCCTCCATATACTCTCTGACTCCAGGCTCTAACTCCTCCATATACTCTCTGACTCCAGGCTCTAACTCCTCCATATATTCTCTGACTCCAGGCTCTAACTACTCCTCTCTAACTCCAGGCTCTAACTCCTCCATATACTCTCTGACTCCAGGCTCAAACTCCTCATCTCTGACTCCAGGATATAACTCCTCCATATACTCTCTGACTCCAGGCTCTAACTCCTCCATATAATCTCTGACTCCAGGCTCTATCTCCTCCATAAACCCTCTGACTCCAGGCACTAACTCCTCCATATAATCTCTGACTCCAGGCTCTAACTCCAACATATACTCTCTGACTCCAGGCTCTATCTCTTCCATAAATCCTCTGACTCCAGGCTCTAACTCCTCCATATACTCTCTGACTCCAGGCTCTAACTCCTCCATATACTCTCTGACTCCAGGCTCCATTTCCTCCATAAACTCTCTGACTCCAGGCTATAACTCCTCCATATACTATCTGACTCCAGGCTCTAACTCCTCATCTCTGACTCCAGGCTCTAACTCCTCCATATACTTACTGACTCCAGGCTCTAACTCCTCCATATATTCTCTGACTATAGGCTCTAACTCCTCCATATACTGTCTGACTCCAGGCTCTAACTCCTCCATATACTCTCTGACTCCAGGCTCTAACTTCTCCATATACTCTCTGACTCCAGGCTCTAACTCCTCCATATACTCTCTGACTTCAGGCTCTAACTCCTCCATATACTCTCTGACCCCAGGCTTTAACTCCTCATCTCTGACTCCAGGTTCTAACTCTTCCATATACTCTCTGACTCCAGGCTCTAACTCCAACATATACTCTCTGACTCAGGCTCTAACTCCTCCATATACATTCTGACTCCAGGCTCTAACTCCTCCATATATTATCTGACTCCAGGCTCTAACTCCTCCATAAACTCTCTGACTCCAGGCTCTAACTCCTCCATAAACTCTCTGACTCCAGGCTCTAACTCCTCCATATACTCTCTGACTCAGGCTCTAACTCCTCCATATACATTCTGTCTCCAGGCTCTAACTCCTCCATATATTATCTGACTCCAGGCTCTAACTCCTCCATATTCTCTCTGTCTCCAGGCTCTAACTCCTCCATATACTGTCTGACTCCAGGCTCTAACTACTCCTCTCTGACTCCAGACTCTAACTCCTCCATATACTGTCTGTTTTTTAGGCTCTAACTACTCCTCTCTGACTCCAGGCTCTAACTCCACCATAAACTCTCTGACTCCAGGCTCTAACTCCTCCATATACTCTCTGACTCCAGGCTCTAACTCCTCCATATACTCTCTGACTCCAGGATCTATCTCCTCCATAAACGCTCTGACTCCAGGCACTAACTACTCCATATAATATCTGACTCCAGGCTCTAACTCCTCCATATACTCTCTGACTCCAGGCTCTATCTCTTCCATAAATCCTCTGACTCCAGACTCTAACTCCTCCATATACTCTCTGACTCCAGGCTCTAACTCCTCCATATACACTCTGACTCCAGGCTCAAACTCCTCATCTCTGACTCCAGGCTCTAACTCCTCCATATACTCTATGACTCCAGGCTCTAACTCCTCATCTCTGACTCCAGGCTCTAACTCCTCCATATACTCTCTGACTCCAGGCTCTATCTCCTCCATAAACTCTCTGACTCCAGAATCTAACTCCTCCATATACTCTCTGACTCCAGGCTCCATCTCCTCCATAAACTCTCTGACTCCAGGCTCTAACTCCTCCATATACTCTCTGACTCCAGGCTCTAACTCCTCCATATACTCTCTGACTCCAGGCTCTAACTCCTCCATATATTCTCTGACTCCAGGCTCTAACTACTCCTCTCTAACTCCAGGCTCTAACTCCTCCATATACTCTCTGACTCCAGGCTCAAACTCCTCATCTCTGACTCCAGGATATAACTCCTCCATATACTCTCTGACTCCAGGCTCTAACTCCTCCATATAATCTCTGACTCCAGGCTCTATCTCCTCCATATACTCTCTGACTCCAGGCAATAACTCCTCCATATATTCTCTGACTCCAGGCTCCATCTCCTCCATAAACTCTCTGACTCCAGGCTCTAACTCCTCCATATACTCTCTGACTCCAGGCTCTAACTCCTCCATATACTCTCTGACTCCAGGCTCTAACTCCTCCATATATTCTCTGACTCCAGGCTCTAACTACTACTCTCTAACTCCAGGCTCTAACTCCTCCATATACTCTCTGACTCCAGGCTCTAACTACTCCTCTCTAACTCCAGGCTCTAAGTCCTCCATATACTCTCTGACTCCAGGCTCTAACTCCACCATAAACTCTCTGACTCCAGGCTCTAACTCCTCCATATACTCTCTGACTCCAGGCTCTAACTCCTCATCTCTGACTCCAGGCTCTAACTCCTCCATATACTCTCTGACTCCAGGCTCTAACTCCTCCATATACTCTCTGACTCCAGTCTCTATCTCCTCTATAATCCCTCTGACTCCAGGCACTAAGTCCTCCATATAATCTCTGACTCCAGGCTCTAACTCCTCCATATACTCTCTGACTCCAGGCTCTATCTCCTCCATAAATATCTGACTCCAGGCTCTAACTCCTCCATATACTCTCTGACTCCAGGCTCTAACTCCTCCATATACTCTCTGACTCCATGCTACATTTCCTGCATAAACTATCTGACTCCAGGCTATAACTCCTCCATATACTCTCTGACTCCAGGCTCTAACTCCTCATCTCTGACTCCAGGCTCTAACTCCTCCATAAACTCTCTGACTCCAGGCTCTAACTCCTCCATATACTCTCTGACTCAGGCTCTAACTCCTCCATATACTCTCTGACTCCAGGCTCTATCTCCTCCATAAACTCTCTGACTCAGGCTCTAACTCCTCCATATACTCTCTGACTCCAGGATATAACTCCTCCATATATTCTCTGACTCCAGGCTCTAACTCCTCCATATACTCTCTGACTCCAGGCTCTAACTCCTCCATATACTGTCTGACTCCAGGCTCTAACTCCTCTATATACTGTCTGACTCCAGGCTCTAACTCCTCCATATACTGTCTGACTCCAGGCTCTAACTACTCCTCTCTGACTCCAGGCTCTAACTCCACCATAAACTCTCTGACTCCAGGCTCTAACTCCTCCATATACTCTCTGACTCCAGGCTCTAACTCCTCCATATACTCTCTGACTCCAGGCTCTATCTCTTCCATAAATCCTCTGACTCCAGGCTCTAACTCCTCCATATACTCTCTGACTCCAGGCTCTAACTCCTCCATATACTCTCTGACTCCAGGCTCCATTTCCTACATAAACTCTCTGACTCCAGGCTCTAACTCCTCCATATACTCTCTGACTCCAGGCTCTAACTCCTCCATATACTCTCTGACTCCAGGCTCTAACTCCTCCATATACTCTCTGACTCCAGGCTCTATCTCCTCATCTCTGACTCAGGCTCTAACTCCTCCATAAATAGGGCGGCAGGTAGCTTAGTGGTTAAGAGCGTTGTGCCAGTAACCGAAAGGTCGCTGGTTCTAATCCCAGAGCCGACTAGGTGAAAAATCTGTCGATGTGCCCTTGAGCAAGGCACTTAACCCTAATTGCTCTGGATAAGAGCGTCTGCTAAATGACCAATCATATAATTATATAATTATATAAACTCTCTGACACCAGGCTCAAACTCCTCATCTCTGACTCCAGGATTTAACTCCTCCATATACTCTCTGACTCCAGGCTCTAACTCCTCCATACAATCTCTGACTCCAGGCTCTAACTCCTCCATATACTCTCTGACTCCAGGCAATAACTCCTCCATATACTGTCTGACTCCAGGCTCTAACTCCTCCATATACTCTCTGACTCCAGGCTCTAACTCCTCCATATACTCCCGTACAACAGGCTCTAACTCCTCCATATACTCTCTGACTCCAGGCTCTTTCTCCTCCATAAACTCTCTGACTCCAGGCTCTAACTCCTCCATATACTCTCTGACTCCAGGCTCTAACTCCTCCATATACTCACATACTCCAGGCTCTAACTCCTCCATATACTCTCTGACTCCAGGCTCTATCTCCTCCATAAACTCTCTGACTCCAGGCTCTAACTCCTCCATATACTATCTGACTCCAGGCTCTAACTCCTCCATATACTCTCTGACTCTAGGATCTAACTCCTCCATATACTCTCTGACTCCAGGCTCTAACTCCTCCATATACTCTCTGACTCCAGGCTCTATCGCCTCATCTCTGACTCAGGCTCTAACTCCTCCATAAACTCTCTGACTCAGGCTCTAACTCCTCCATAAACTCTCTGACTCCAGGCTCTAACTACTCCATATAATCTCTGACTCCAGGCTCTAACTCCTCCATATACTCTCTGACTCCAGGCTCTAACTCCTCCATATACTCTCAGACTCCAGGCTCTAACTCCTCCATATACTCTCTGACTCCAGGCTCTCACTTCTCCATATACTCTCTGACTCCAGGCTGTAACTCCACCATAAACTATCTGACTCCAGGCTCTAACTCCTCCATATACTCTCTGACTCCAGGCTCTAACTCCTCATCTCTGGCTCCAGGCTCTAACTCCTCCATATACTCTCTGACTCCAGGCTCTAACTCCTCCACATACTCTCTGACTCCAGGCTCTATCTCCTCCATAAACCCTCTGACTCCAGGCACTAACTCCTCCATATAATATCTGACTCCAGGCACTAACTCCTCCATATAATCTCTTACTCCAGGCTCTAACTCCTCCATATACTCTCTGACTCCAGGCTCTAACTCCTCCATATACTCTCTGACTCCAGGCTCCATTTCCTCCATAAACTCTCTTACTCCAGGCTCTAACTCCTCCATATACTGTCTGACTCCAGACTCTAACTCTTCCATATACTCTCTGACCCCAGGCTCCATTTCCTCCATAAACTCTCTGACTCCAGGCTATAACTCCTCCATATATTCTCTGACTTCAGGCTTTAACTCTCCATATACTCTCTGACTCCAGGCTCTAACTCCTCCATATACTCTCTGACTCCAGAATCTAACTCCTCCATATACTCTCTGACTCCAGGCTCTAACTCCTCCCTATACTCTCTGACCCCAGGCTTTAACTCCTCATCTCTGACTCAGGCTCTAACTCCTCCATACACTATCTGACTCCAGGCTCTAACGCCTCCATAAACTCTCTGACTCCAGGCTCTAAATCCTCTATATACTCTCTGACTCAGGCTCTAACTCCTCCATATACTCTCTGACTCCAGGCTCTAACTCCTCCATATACTCTCTGACTCAGGCTCTAACTCCTCCATATACTCTCTGACTCCAGGCTCTCTCCTCCATAAACTCTCTGACTCCCGGCTCTAACTCCTCAATATACTGTCTGACTCCAGGCTCTAACTCCTCCATATACTGTCTGACTCCAGGCTCTAACTCCTCCATATACTCTCTGACTCCAGGCTCTAACTCCTCCATATATTCTCTGACTCCATGCTCTAACTACTCCCCTCTAACTCCAGGCTCTAACTCCTCCATATACTCTCTGACTCCAGGCTCAAACTCCTCATCTCTGACTCCAGGCTCTAATTCCTCCATATACTCACTGACTCCAGGCTCTAACTCCTCCATATATTCTCTGACTCCAGGCTATAACTCCTCCATATACTCTCTGACTCCAGGCTCTAACTCCTCATCTCTGACTCCAGGCTCTAACTCCTCCATATACTCTCTGACTCCAGGCTCTAACTCCTCCATATACTGTCTGACTCCAGACTCTAACTCCTCCATATACTCTCTGACCCCAGGCTCCATTTCCTCCATAAACTCTCTGACTCCAGGCTATAACTCCTCCAGATACTCTCTGACTCCAGGCTCTAACTCCTCCATATACTCTCTGACTCCAGGCTCTAATTCCTCCATATACTCTCTGACTCCAGGCTCTATCTCCTCATCTCTGACTCAGGCTCTAACTCCTCCATAAACTCTCTGACTCCAGGCTCTAACTCCTCCATATAATCTCTGACTCCAGGCTCTAACTCCTCCATATACTCTCTGACTCCAGGCTCTAACTCCTCCATATACTCTCTGACTCCAGGCTCTAACTCCTCCATAAACTATCTGACTCCAGGCTCTAACTCCTCCATATAATCTCTGACTCCAGGCTCTAACTCCTCCATATACTCTCTGACTCCAGGCACTAACACCTCCATATACTCTCTGACTCCAGGCTCTATCTCCTCATCTCTGACCCAGGCTCTAACTCCTCCATAAACTCTCTGACTCCAGGCTCTAACTCCTCCATATAATCTCTGACTCCAGGCTCTAACTCCTCCATATACTCTCTGACTCCAGGCTCTAACTCCTCCATATACTCTCAGACTCCAGGCTCTAACTCCTCCATATACTGTCTGACTCCAGGCTCTAACTCCTCCATATACTCTCTGACTCCAGGCTCTAACTCCTCCATATACTCACTGACTCCAGGCTCTAACTCCTCCATATATTCTCTGACTCCAGGCTATAACTCCTCCATATACTCTCTGACTCCAGGCTCTAACTCCTCATCTCTGACTCCAGGCTCTAACTCCTCCAGATACTCTCTGACTCCAGGCTCTAACTCCTCCATATACTCTCTGACTCCAGGCTCTAATTCCTCCATATACTCTCTGACTCCAGGCTCTATCTCCTCATCTCTGACTCAGGCTCTAACTCCTCCATAAACTCTCTGACTCCAGGCTCTAACTCCTCCATATAATCTCTGACTCCAGGCTCTAACTCCTCCATATACTCTCTGACTCCAGGCTCTAACTCCTCCATATACTTTCTGACTCCAGGCTCTAACTCCTCCATATACTCTCTGACTCCAGGCTCTATCTCCTCCATGAACTCTTTGAATACAGGCTCTAACTCCTCCATATACTCTCTGACTCCAGGCTCTAACTCCTCCATATACTCCCATACTCCAGGCTCTAACTCCTCCATATACTCTCTGACTCCAGGCTCTATCTCCTCCATAAACTCTCTGACTCCAGGCTCTAACTCCTCCATATACTCTCTGACTCCAGGCTCTAACTCCTCCATATACTCTCTGACTCCAGGCTCCATCTCCTCCATAAACTATCTTACTCCAGGCTCTAACTCCTCCATATACTCTCTGACTCCAGGCTCAAATTCTTCCATATACTCTCTGACTCTAGGCTCTAACTCCTCCATATACTCTCTGACTCCAGGCTCTAACTCCTCCATATACTCTCTGACTCCAGGCTCTATCTCCTCATCTCTGACTCAGGCTCTAACTCCTCCATAAATAGGGCGGCAGGTAGCTTAGTGGTTAAGAGCGTTGTGCCAGTAACCGAAAGGTCGCTGGTTCTAATCCCAGAGCCGACTAGATGAAAAATCTGTCGATGTGCCCTTGAGCAAGGCACTTAACCCTAATTGCTCCTGTAAGTCGCTCTGGATAAGAGCGTCTGCTAAATGACCAATTATATAATTATATAATTATATAAACTCTCTGACTCCAGGCTCAAACTCCTCATCTCTGACTCCAGGATTTAACTCCTCCATATACTCTCTGACTCCAGGCTCTAACTCCTCCATACAATCTCTGACTCCAGGCTCTAACTCCTCCATATACTCTCTGACTCCAGGCAATAACTCCTCCATATACTGTCTGACTCCAGGCTCTAACTCCTCCATATACTCTCTGACTCCAGGCTCTAACTCCTCCATATACTCCCGTACAACAGGCTCTAACTCCTCCATATACTCTCTGACTCCAGGCTCTATCTCCTCCATAAACTCTCTGACTCCAGGCTCTAACTCCTCCATATACTCTCTGACTCCAGGCTCTAACTCCTCCATATACTCACATACTCCAGGCTCTAACTCCTCCATATACTCTCTGACTCCAGGCTCTATCTCCTCCATAAACTCTCTGACTCCAGGCTCTAACTCCTCCATATACTCTCTGACTCCAGGCTCTAACTCCTCCATATACTCTCTGACTCCATACTCCATCTCCTCCATAAACTATCTTACTCCAGGCTCTAACTCCTCCATATACTATCTGACTCCAGGCTCTAACTCCTCCATATACTCTCTGACTCTAGGATCTAACTCCTCCATATACTCTCTGACTCCAGGCTCTAACTCCTCCATATACTCTCTGACTCCAGGCTCTATCGCCTCATCTCTGACTCAGGCTCTAACTCCTCCATAAACTCTCTGACTCCAGGCTCTAACTCCTCCATATAATCTCTGACTCCAGGCTCTAATTCCTCCATATACTCTCTGACTCCAGGCTCTATCTCCTCATCTCTGACTCAGGCTCTAACTCCTCCATAAACTCTCTGACTCCAGGCTCTAACTCCTCCATATAATCTCTGACTCCAGGCTCTAACTCCTCCATATACTCTCTGACTCCAGGCTCTAACTCCTCCATATACTCTCTGACTCCAGGCTCTAACTCCTCCATAAACTCTCTGACTCCAGGCTCTAACTCCTCCATATAATCTCTGACTCCAGGCTCTAACTCCTCCATATACTCTCTGACTCCAGGCACTAACTCCTCCATATACTCTCTGACTCCAGGCTCTATCTCCTCATCTCTGACCCAGGCTCTAACTCCTCCATAAACTCTCTGACTCCAGGCTCTAACTCCTCCATATAATCTCTGACTCCAGGCTCTAACTCCTCCATATACTCTCAGACTCCAGGCTCTAACTCCTCCATATACTGTCTGACTCCAGGCTCTAACTCCTCCATATACTCTCTGACTCCAGGCTCTAACTCCTCCATATACTCACTGACTCCAGGCTCTAACTCCTCCATATATTCTCTGACTCCAGGCTATAACTCCTCCATATACTCTCTGACTCCAGGCTCTAACTCCTCATCTCTGACTCCAGGCTCTAACTCCGCCAGATACTCTCTGACTCCAGGCTCTAACTCCTCCATATACTCTCTGACTCCAGGCTCTAATTCCTCCATATACTCTCTGACTCCAGGCTCTATCTCCTCATCTCTGACTCAGGCTCTAACTCCTCCATAAACTCTCTGACTCCAGGCTCTAACTCCTCCATATAATCTCTGACTCCAGGCTCTAACTCCTCCATATACTCTCTGACTCCAGGCTCTAACTCCTCCATATACTGTCTGACTCCAGGCTCTAACTCCTCCATATACTCTCTGACTCCAGGCTCTATCTCCTCCATGAACTCTTTGAATACAGGGTCTAACTCCTCCATATACTCTCTGACTCCAGGCTCTAACTCCTCCATATACTCCCATACTCCAGGCTCTAACTCCTCCATATACTCTCTGACTCCAGGCTCTATCTCCTCCATAAACTCTCTGACTCCAGGCTCTAACTCCTCCATATACTCTCTGACTCCAGGCTCTAACTCCTCCATATACTCTCTGACTCCAGGCTCCATCTCCTCCATAAACTATCTTACTCCAGGCTCTAACTCCTCCATATACTCTCTGACTCCAGGCTCAAATTCTTCCATATACTCTCTGACTCTAGGCTCTAACTCCTCCATATACTCTCTGACTCCAGGCTCTAACTCCTCCATATACTCTCTGACTCCAGGCTCTATCTCCTCATCTCTGACTCAGGCTCTAACTCCTCCATAAATAGGGCGGCAGGTAGCTTAGTGGTTAAGAGCGTTGTGCCAGTAACCGAAAGGTCGCTGGTTCTAATCCCAGAGCCGACTAGGTGAAAAATCTGTCGATGTGCCCTTGAGCAAGGCACTTAACCCTAATTGCTCCTGTAAGTCGCTCTGGATAAGAGCGTCTGCTAAATGACCAATTATATAATTATATAAACTCTCTGACTCCAGGCTCAAACTCCTCATCTCTGACTCCAGGATTTAACTCCTCCATATACTCTCTGACTCCAGGCTCTAACTCCTCCATACAATCTCTGACTCCAGGCTCTAACTCCTCCATATACTCTCTGACTCCAGGCAATAACTCCTCCATATACTGTCTGACTCCAGGCTCTAACTCCTCCATATACTCTCTGACTCCAGGCTCTAACTCCTCCATATACTCCCGTACAACAGGCTCTAACTCCTCCATATACTCTCTGACTCCAGGCTCTATCTCCTCCATAAACTCTCTGACTCCAGGCTCTAACTCCTCCTTATACTCACATACTCCAGGCTCTAACTCCTCCATATACTCTCTGACTCCAGGCTCTATCTCCTCCATAAACTCTCTGACTCCAGGCTCTAACTCCTCCATATACTCTCTGACTCCAGGCTCTAACTCTTCCATATACTCTCTGACTCCATGCTCCATCTCCTCCATAAACTATCTTACTCCAGGCTCTAACTCCTCCATATACTATCTGACTCCAGGCTCTAACTCCTCCATATACTCTCTGACTCTAGGATCTAACTCCTCCATATACTCTCTGACTCCAGGCTCTAACTCCTCCATATACTCTCTGACTCCAGGCTCTATTGCCTCATCTCTGACTCAGGCTCTAACTCCTCCATAAACTCTCTGACTCCAGGCTCTAACTCCTCCATATAATCTCTGACTCCAGGCTCTAACTTCTCCATATACTCTCTGACTCCAGGCTCTAACTCCTCCATATACTCTCTGACTCCAGACTCTAACTCCTCCATAAACTCTCTGACTCCAGGCTCTAACTCCTCCATATAATCTCTGACTCCAGGCTCTAACTCCTCCATATACTCTCTGACTCCAGGCTCTAACTCCTCCATATACTCTCTGACTCCAGGCTCTATCTCCTCATCTCTGACTCAGGCTCCATTCCTCCATAAACTCTCTGACTCCAGGCTCTAACTACTCCATATAATCTCTGACTCCAGGCTCTAACTCCTCCATATACTCTCTGACTCCAGGCTCTATCTCCTCCATGAACTCTTTGAATACAGGCTCTAACTCCTCCATATACTCTCTGACTCCAGGCTCTAACTCCTCCATATACTCCCATACTCCAGGCTCTAACTCCTCCATATACTCTCTGACTCCAGGCTCTATCTCCTCCATAAACTCTCTGACTCCAGGCTCTAACTCCTCCATATACTCTCTGACTCCAGGCTCTAACTCCTCCATATACTCTCTGACTCCAGGCTCCATCTCCTCCATAAACTATCTTACTCCAGGCTCTAACTCCTCCATATACTCTCTGACTCCAGGCTCAAATTCTTCCATATACTCTCTGACTCTAGGCTCTAACTCCTCCATATACTCTCTGACTCCAGGCTCTAACTCCTCCATATACTCTCTGACTCCAGGCTCTATCTCCTCATCTCTGACTCAGGCTCTAACTCCTCCATAAATAGGGCGGCAGGTAGCTTAGTGGTTAAGAGCGTTGTGCCAGTAACCGAAAGGTCGCTGGTTCTAATCCCAGAGCCGACTAGGTGAAAAATCTGTCGATGTGCCCTTGAGCAAGGCACTTAACCCTAATTGCTCCTGTAAGTCGCTCTGGATAAGAGCGTCTGCTAAATGACCAATTATATAATTATATAATTATATAAACTCTCTGACTCCAGGCTCAAACTCCTCATCTCTGACTCCAGGATTTAACTCCTCCATATACTCTCTGACTCCAGGCTCTAACTCCTCCATACAATCTCTGACTCCAGGCTCTAACTCCTCCATATACTCTCTGACTCCAGGCTCTATCTCCTCCATAAACTCTCTGACTCCAGGCTCTAACTCCTCCATATACTCTCTGACTCCAGGCTCTAACTCCTCCATATACTCTCTGACTCCATGCTCCATCTCCTCCATAAACTATCTTACTCCAGGCTCTAACTCCTCCATATACTATCTGACTCCAGGCTCTAACTCCTCCATATACTCTCTGACTCTAGGATCTAACTCCTCCATATACTCTCTGACTCCAGGCTCTAACTCCTCCATATACTCTCTGACTCCAGGCTCTATCGCCTCATCTCTGACTCAGGCTCTAACTCCTCCATAAACTCTCTGACTCCAGGCTCTAACTCCTCCATATAATCTCTGACTCCAGGCTCTAACTTCTCCATATACTCTCTGACTCCAGGCTCTAACTCCTCCATATACTCTCTGACTCCAGACTCTAACTCCTCCATAAACTCTCTGACTCCAGGCTCTAACTCCTCCATATAATCTCTGACTCCAGGCTCTAACTCCTCCATATACTCTCTGACTCCAGGCTCTAACTCCTCCATATACTCTCTGACTCCAGGCTCTATCTCCTCATCTCTGACTCAGGCTCCATTCCTCCATAAACTCTCTGACTCCAGGCTCTAACTACTCCATATAATCTCTGACTCCAGGCTCTAACTCCTCCATATACTCTCTGACTCCAGGCTCTATCTCCTCCATGAACTCTTTGAATACAGGCTCTAACTCCTCCATATACTCTCTGACTCCAGGCTCTAACTCCTCCATATACTCCCATACTCCAGGCTCTAACTCCTCCATATACTCTCTGACTCCAGGCTCTATCTCCTCCATAAACTCTCTGACTCCAGGCTCTAACTCCTCCATATACTCTCTGACTCCAGGCTCTAACTCCTCCATATACTCTCTGACTCCAGGCTCCATCTCCTCCATAAACTATCTTACTCCAGGCTCTAACTCCTCCATATACTCTCTGACTCCAGGCTCAAATTCTTCCATATACTCTCTGACTCTAGGCTCTAACTCCTCCATATACTCTCTGACTCCAGGCTCTAACTCCTCCATATACTCTCTGACTCCAGGCTCTATCTCCTCATCTCTGACTCAGGCTCTAACTCCTCCATAAATAGGGCGGCAGGTAGCTTAGTGGTTAAGAGCGTTGTGCCAGTAACCGAAAGGTCGCTGGTTCTAATCCCAGAGCCGACTAGGTGAAAAATCTGTCGATGTGCCCTTGAGCAAGGCACTTAACCCTAATTGCTCCTGTAAGTCGCTCTGGATAAGAGCGTCTGCTAAATGACCAATTATATAATTATATAATTATATAAACTCTCTGACTCCAGGCTCAAACTCCTCATCTCTGACTCCAGGATTTAACTCCTCCATATACTCTCTGACTCCAGGCTCTAACTCCTCCATACAATCTCTGACTCCAGGCTCTAACTCCTCCATATACTCTCTGACTCCAGGCTCTATCTCCTCCATAAACTCTCTGACTCCAGGCTCTAACTCCTCCATATACTCTCTGACTCCAGGCTCTAACTCCTCCATATACTCTCTGACTCCATGCTCCATCTCCTCCATAAACTATCTTACTCCAGGCTCTAACTCCTCCATATACTATCTGACTCCAGGCTCTAACTCCTCCATATACTCTCTGACTCTAGGATCTAACTCCTCCATATACTCTCTGACTCCAGGCTCTAACTCCTCCATATACTCTCTGACTCCAGGCTCTATCGCCTCATCTCTGACTCAGGCTCTAACTCCTCCATAAACTCTCTGACTCCAGGCTCTAACTCCTCCATATAATCTCTGACTCCAGGCTCTAACTTCTCCATATACTCTCTGACTCCAGGCTCTAACTCCTCCATATACTCTCTGACTCCAGACTCTAACTCCTCCATAAACTCTCTGACTCCAGGCTCTAACTCCTCCATATAATCTCTGACTCCAGGCTCTAACTCCTCCATATACTCTCTGACTCCAGGCTCTAACTCCTCCATATACTCTCTGACTCCAGGCTCTATCTCCTCATCTCTGACTCAGGCTCCAACTCCTCCATAAACTCTCTGACTCCAGGCTCTAACTACTCCATATAATCTCTGACTCCAGGCTCTAACTCCTCCATATACTCTCTGACTCCAGGCTCTAACTCCTCCATATACTCTCAGACTCCAGGCTCTAACTCCTCCATATACTCTCTGACTCCAGGCTCTCACTTCTCCATATACTCTCTGACTCCAGGCTGTAACTCCACCATAAACTCTCTGACTCCAGGCTCTAACTCCTCCATATACTCTCTGACTCCAGGCTCTAACTCCTCCATATACTCTCTGACTCCAGGCTCTAACTCCTCCATATACTCTCTGACTCCAGGCTCTATCTCCTCCATAAACCCTCTGACTCCAGGCACTAACTCCTCCATATAATCTCTGACTCCAGGCACTAACTCCTCCATTTAATCTCTTACTCCAGGCTCTAACTCCTCCATATACTCTCTGACTCCAGGCTCTAACTCCTCCATATACTCTCTGACTCCAGGCTCCATTTCCTCCATAAACTCTCTTACTCCAGGCTATAACTCCTCCATATACTCTCTGACTCCAGGCTCTAACTCCTCATCTCTGACTCCAGGCTCTAACTCCTCCATATACTCTCTGACTCCAGGCTCTAACTCCTCCATATACTGTCTGACTCCAGACTCTAACTCTTCCATATACTCTCTGACCCCAGGCTCCATTTCCTCCATAAACTCTCTGACTCCAGGCTATAACTCCTCCATATATTCTCTGACTCCAGGCTCTAACTCTCCATATACTCTCTGACTCCAGGCTCTAACTCCTCATATACTCTCTGACTCCAGAATCTAACTCCTCCATATACTCTCTGACTCCAGGCTCTAACTCCTCCCTATACTCTCTGACCCCAGGCTTTAACTCCTCATCTCTGACTCAGGCTCTAACTCCTCCATACACTATCTGACTCCAGGCTCTAACGCCTCCATAAACTCTCTGACTCCAGGCTCTAAATCCTCTATATACTCTCTGACTCAGGCTCTAACTCCTCCATATACTCTCTGACTCCAGGCTCTAACTCCTCCATATACTCTCTGACTCAGGCTCTAACTCCTCCATATACTCTCTGACTCCAGGCTCTCTCCTCCATAAACTCTCTGACTCCCGGCTCTAACTCCTCAATATACTGTCTGACTCCAGGCTCTAACTCCTCCATATACTGTCTGACTCCAGGCTCTAACTCCTCCATATACTCTCTGACTCCAGGCTCTAACTCCTCCATATATTCTCTGACTCCAGGCTCTAACTACTCCCCTCTAACCCCAGGCTCTAACTCCTCCATATACTCTCTGACTCCAGGCTCAAACTCCTCATCTCTGACTCCAGGCTCTAACTCCTCCATATACTCACTGACTCCAGGCTCTAACTCCTCCATATATTCTCTGACTCCAGGCTATAACTCCTCCATATACTCTCTGACTCCAACTCTAACTCCTCATCTCTGACTCCAGGCTCTAACTCCTACATATAATCTCTGACTCCAGGCTCTAACTCCTCCATATACTCTCTGACTCCAGGCTCTAACTCCTCCATAAACTCTCTGACTCCAGGCTCTAACTACTCCATATAATCTCTGACTCCAGGCTCTAACTCCTCCATATACCCTCTGACTCCAGGCACTAACTCCTCCATATACTCTCTGACTCCAGGCTCTATCTCCTCATCTCTGACCCAGGCTCTAACTCCTCCATAAACTCTCTGACTCCAGGCTCTAACTCCTCCATATAATCTCTGACTCCAGGCTCTAACTCCTCCATATACTCTCTGACTCCAGGCTCTAACTCCTCCATATACTCTCAGACTCCAGGCTCTAACTCCTCCATATACTGTCTGACTCCAGGCTCTAACTCCTCCATATACTTTCTGACTCCAGGCTCTAACTCCTCCATATACTCACTGACTCCAGGCTCCAACTCCTCCATATATTCTCTGACTCCAGGCTATAACTCCTCCATATACTCTCTGACTCCAGGCTCTAACTCCTCATCTCTGACTCCAGGCTCTAACTCCTCCAGATACTCTCTGACTCCAGGCTCTAACTCCTCATCTCTGACTCCAGGCTCTAACTCCTCCATATACTCTCTGACTCCAGGCTCTAACTCCTCCATATACTCTCTGACTCCAGTCTCTATCTCCTCTATAAACCCTCTGACTCCAGGCACTAAGTCCTCCATATAATCTCTGACTCCAGGCTCTAACTCCTCCATATACTCTCTGACTCCAGGCTCTATCTCCTCCATAAATATCTGACTCCAGGCTCTAACTCCTCCATATACTCTCTGACTCCAGGCTCTAACTCCTCCATATACTCTCTGACTCCATGCTACATTTCCTGCATAAACTATCTGACTCCAGGCTATAACTCCTCCATATACTCTCTGACTCCAGGCTCTAACTCCTCATCTCTGACTCCAGGCTCTAACTCCTCCATATACTCTCTGACCCCAGGCTCCATTTCCTCCATAAACTCTCTGACTCCAGGCTATAACTCCTCCATATACTCTCTGACTCCAGGCTCTAACTCCTCCACATACTCTCTGACTCCAGGCTTTAATTCCTCCATATACTCTCTGACTACAGGCTCTAACTCCTCCATATATTCTCTGACTCCAGGCTCTAACTCCTCCATATACTCTCTGACTCCAGGCTCTAACACCTCCATATATTCTCTGACTCCAGGCTCTAACTACTCCTCTCTAACTCCAGGCTCTAACTCCTCCATATACTCTCTGACTCCAGGCTCAAACTCCTCATCTCTGACTCCAGGCTCTAACTCCTCTATATACTCTCTGACTCCAGGCTCTAACTCCTCCATATAATCTCTGACTCCAGGATCTAACTCCTCCATATACTCTCTGACTCCAGGCTATAACTCCTCCATATGTTCTCTGACTCCAGGCTCTAACTACTCCTCTCTAACTCCAGGCTCTAACTCCTCCATATACTCTCTGACTCCAGGCTCTAACTCCACCATAAACTCTCTGACTCCAGGCTCTAACTCCTCCATATACTCTCTGACTCCAGACTCTAACTCCTCATCTCTGACTCCAGGCTCTAACTCATCCATATACTCTCTGACTCCAGGCTCTAACTCCTCCATATACTCTCTGACTCCAGGCTCTATCTCCTCCATAAACCCTCTGACTCCAGGCACTAACTCACCATATAATCTCTGACTCCAGGCTCTAACTCCTCCATATACTCTCTGACTCCAGGCTCTATCTCTTCCATAAATCCTCTGACTCCAGGCTCTAACTCCTCCATAAACTCTCTGACTCCAGGCTCTAACTCCTCCATATACTCTCTGACTCCAGGCTCCATTTCCTCCATATACTCTCTGACTCCAGGCAAAAATTCCTCATCTCTGACTCCAGGCTCTAACTCCTCCATATACTCACTGACTCCAGGCTCTAACTCCTCCATATACTGTCTGACTCCAGACTCTAACTCCTCCATATACTCTCTGACTCCAGGCTCCATTTCCTCCATAAACTCTCTGACTCCAGGCTCTAACTCCTCCATATATTCTCTGACTCCAGGCTCTAACTACTCCCCTCTAACCCCAGGCTCTAACTCCTCCATATACTCTCTGACTCCAGGCTCAAACTCCTCATCTCTGACTCCAGGCTCTAACTCCTCCATATACTCACTGACTCCAGGCTCTAACTCCTCCATATATTCTCTGACTCCAGGCTATAACTCCTCCATATACTCTCTGACTCCAACTCTAACTCCTCATCTCTGACTCCAGGCTCTAACTCCTACATATAATCTCTGACTCCAGGCTCTAACTCCTCCATATACTCTCTGACTCCAGGCTCTAACTCCTCCATAAACTCTCTGACTCCAGGCTCTAACTACTCCATATAATCTCTGACTCCAGGCTCTAACTCCTCCATATACCCTCTGACTCCAGGCACTAACTCCTCCATATACTCTCTGACTCCAGGCTCTATCTCCTCATCTCTGACCCAGGCTCTAACTCCTCCATAAACTCTCTGACTCCAGGCTCTAACTCCTCCATATAATCTCTGACTCCAGGCTCTAACTCCTCCATATACTCTCTGACTCCAGGCTCTAACTCCTCCATATACTCTCAGACTCCAGGCTCTAACTCCTCCATATACTGTCTGACTCCAGGCTCTAACTCCTCCATATACTTTCTGACTCCAGGCTCTAACTCCTCCATATACTCACTGACTCCAGGCTCCAACTCCTCCATATATTCTCTGACTCCAGGCTATAACTCCTCCATATACTCTCTGACTCCAGGCTCTAACTCCTCATCTCTGACTCCAGGCTCTAACTCCTCCAGATACTCTCTGACTCCAGGCTCTAACTCCTCATCTCTGACTCCAGGCTCTAACTCCTCCATATACTCTCTGACTCCAGGCTCTAACTCCTCCATATACTCTCTGACTCCAGTCTCTATCTCCTCTATAAACCCTCTGACTCCAGGCACTAAGTCCTCCATATAATCTCTGACTCCAGGCTCTAACTCCTCCATATACTCTCTGACTCCAGGCTCTATCTCCTCCATAAATATCTGACTCCAGGCTCTAACTCCTCCATATACTCTCTGACTCCAGGCTCTAACTCCTCCATATACTCTCTGACTCCATGCTACATTTCCTGCATAAACTATCTGACTCCAGGCTATAACTCCTCCATATACTCTCTGACTCCAGGCTCTAACTCCTCATCTCTGACTCCAGGCTCTAACTCCTCCATATACTCTCTGACCCCAGGCTCCATTTCCTCCATAAACTCTCTGACTCCAGGCTATAACTCCTCCATATACTCTCTGACTCCAGGCTCTAACTCCTCCACATACTCTCTGACTCCAGGCTTTAATTCCTCCATATACTCTCTGACTACAGGCTCTAACTCCTCCATATATTCTCTGACTCCAGGCTCTAACTCCTCCATATACTCTCTGACTCCAGGCTCTAACACCTCCATATATTCTCTGACTCCAGGCTCTAACTACTCCTCTCTAACTCCAGGCTCTAACTCCTCCATATACTCTCTGACTCCAGGCTCAAACTCCTCATCTCTGACTCCAGGCTCTAACTCCTCTATATACTCTCTGACTCCAGGCTCTAACTCCTCCATATAATCTCTGACTCCAGGATCTAACTCCTCCATATACTCTCTGACTCCAGGCTATAACTCCTCCATATGTTCTCTGACTCCAGGCTCTAACTACTCCTCTCTAACTCCAGGCTCTAACTCCTCCATATACTCTCTGACTCCAGGCTCTAACTCCACCATAAACTCTCTGACTCCAGGCTCTAACTCCTCCATATACTCTCTGACTCCAGACTCTAACTCCTCATCTCTGACTCCAGGCTCTAACTCATCCATATACTCTCTGACTCCAGGCTCTAACTCCTCCATATACTCTCTGACTCCAGGCTCTATCTCCTCCATAAACCCTCTGACTCCAGGCACTAACTCACCATATAATCTCTGACTCCAGGCTCTAACTCCTCCATATACTCTCTGACTCCAGGCTCTATCTCTTCCATAAATCCTCTGACTCCAGGCTCTAACTCCTCCATAAACTCTCTGACTCCAGGCTCTAACTCCTCCATATACTCTCTGACTCCAGGCTCCATTTCCTCCATATACTCTCTGACTCCAGGCAAAAATTCCTCATCTCTGACTCCAGGCTCTAACTCCTCCATATACTCACTGACTCCAGGCTCTAACTCCTCCATATACTGTCTGACTCCAGACTCTAACTCCTCCATATACTCTCTGACTCCAGGCTCCATTTCCTCCATAAACTCTCTGACTCCAGGCTATAACTCCTTTATATACTCTCTGACTCCAGGCTCTAACTCTTCCATATACTCTCTGACTCCAGGCTCTAATTCCTCCATATACTCTCTGACTCCAGGCTCTAACTCCTCCTTATATTCTCTGACTCCAGGCTCTAACTCCTCCATATACTGTCTGACTCCAGGCTCTAACTCCTCCATATACTCTCTGACTCCAGGCTCTAACTTCTCCATATACTCTCTGGCTCCAGGCTCTAACTCCTCCATATACTCTCTGACTCCAGGCTCTAACTCTTCCATATACTATCTGACCCCAGGCTTTAACTCCTCATCTCTGACTCCAGGCTCTAACTCCTCCATATACTCTCTGACTCCAAGCTCTAACTCCTCCTTAAACTCTCTGACTCCAGGCTCTAACTCCTCCATAAATTCTCTGACTCCAGGCTCTAACTCCTCCATATACTCTCTGACTCAGGCTCTAACTCCTCCATATACTCTCTGACTCCAGGCTCTATCTCCTCCATAAACTCTCTGACTCAGGCTCTAACTCCTCCATATACTCTCTGACTCCAGGCTATAACTCCTCCATATATTCTCTGACTCCAGGCTCTAACTCCTCCATATACTCTCTGACTCCAGGCTCTAACTCCTCCATATACTGTCTGACTCCAGGCTCTAACTCCTCTATATACTGTCTGACTCCAGGCTCTAACTCCTCCATATACTGTCTGACTCCAGGCTCTAACTACTCCTCTCTGACTCCAGGCTCTAACTCCACCATAAACTCTCTGACTCCAGGCTCTAACTCCTCCATATACTCTCTGACTCCAGGCTCTAACTCCTCCATATACTCTCTGACTCCAGGCTCTATCTCTTCCATAAATCCTCTGACTCCAGGCTCTAACTCCTCCATATACTCTCTGACTCCAGGCTCTAACTCCTCCATATACTCTCTGACTCCAGGCTCCATTTCCTCCATAAACTCTCTGACTCCAGGCTCTAACTCCTCCATATACTCTCTGACTCCAGGCTCTAACTCCTCCATATACTATCTGACCCCAGGCTTTAACTCCTCATCTCTGACTCCAGGCTCTAACTCCTCCATATACTCTCTGACTCCAAGCTCTAACTCCTCCTTAAACTCTCTGACTCCAGGCTCTAACTCCTCCATAAACTCTCTGACTCCAGGCTCTAACTCCTCCATATACTCTCTGACTCAGGCTCTAACTCCTCCATATACTCTCTGACTCCAGGCTCTATCTCCTCCATAAACTCTCTGACTCAGGCTCTAACTCCTCCATATACTCTCTGACTCCAGGCTATAACTCCTACATATATTCTCTGACTCCAGGCTCTAACTCCTCCATATACTCTCTGACTCCAGGCTCTAACTCCTCCATATACTGTCTGACTCCAGACTCTAACTCCTCCATATACTGTCTGACTCCAGGCTCTAACTACTCCTCTCTGACTCCAGACTCTAACTCCTCCATATACTGTCTGACTCCAGGCTCTAACTACTCCTCTCTGACTCCAGGCTCTAACTCCACCATAAACTCTCTGACTCCAGGCTCTAACTCCTCCATATACTCTCTGACTCCAGGCTCTAACTCCTCCATATACTCTCTGACTCCAGGCTCTATCTCTTCCATAAATCCTCTGACTCCAGGCTCTAACTCCTCCATATACTCTCTGACTCAAGGCTCTAACTCCTCCATATACTCTCTGACTCCAGGCTCCATTTCCTCCATAAACTCTCTGACTCCAGGCTATAACTCCTCCATATACTCTATGACTCCAGGCTCTAACTCCTCATCTCTGACTCCAGGCTCTAACTCCTCCATATACTCTCTGACTCCAGGCTCTATCTCCTCCATAAACTCTCTGACTCCAGAATCTAACTCCTCCATATATTCTCTGACTCCAGGCTCTAACTACTCCTCTCTAACTCCAGGCTCTAACTCCTCCATATACTCTCTGACTCCAGGCTCTAACTCCACCATAAACTCTCTGACTCCAGGCTCTAACTCGTCCATATACTCTCTGACTCCAGGCTCTAACTACTCATCTCTGACTCCAGGCTCTAACTCCTCCATATACTCTCTGACTCCAGGCTCTAACTCCTCCATATACTCTCTGACTCCAGGCTCTATCTCCTCCATAAACCCTCTGACTCCAGGCACTAACTCCTCCATATAATCTCTCACTCCAGGCTCTAACTCCTCCATATACTCTCTGACTCCAGGCTCTATCTCCTCCATAAATCCTCTGACTCCAGGCTCTAACTCCTCCATATACTCTCTGACACCAGGATCTAACTCCTCCATATACTCTCTGACTCCAGGCTCCATTTCCTCCATAAACTCTCTGACTCCAGGCTATAACTCCTCCATATACTCTCTGACTCCAGGCTCTAACTCCTCATCTCTGACTCCAGGCTCTAACTCCTCCATATACTCTCTGACTCAGGCTCTAACTCCTCCATATACTGTCTGACTCCAGACTCTAACTCCTCCATTTACTCTCTGACTCCAGGCTCTAACTCCTCCATATACTCTCTGACTCCAGGCTTTAATTCCTCCATTTGCTCTCTGACTCCAGGCTCTAACTCCTCCATATATTCTCTGACTCCAGGCTCTAACTCCTCCATATACTTTCTGACTCCAGGCTCTAACTCCTCCCTATACTCTCTGACTCCAGGCTTTAATTCCTCCATATGCTCTCTGACTCCAGGCTCTAACTCCTCCATATATTATCTGACTCCAGGCTCTAACTCCTCCATATACTTTCTGACTCCAGGCTCTAACTCCTCCCTATACTCTCTGACTCCAGGCTCTAACTCCTCCCTATACTCTCTGACCCCAGGCTTTAACTCCTCATCTCTGACTCAGGCTCTAACTCCTCCATAAACTCTCTGACTCCAGGCTCTAACTCCTCCATATACTCTCTGACTCCAGGCTCTAACTCCTCCATATACTCTCTGACTCAGGCTCTAACTCCTCCATATACTCTCTGACTCCAGGCTCTAACTCCTCCATAAACTCTCTGACTCCAGGCTCTAACTACTCCTCTCTAACTCCAGGCTCTAACTCCTCCATATACTCTCTGACTCCAGGCTCAAACTCCTCATCTCTGACTCCAGGCTCTAACTCCTCCATATACTCTCTGACCCAGGCTCTAACTCCTACATATAATCTCTGACTCCAGGATCTAACTCCTCCATATACTCTCTGACTCCAGGCTATAACTCCTCCATATATTCTCTGACTCCAGGCTCTAACTACTCCTCTCTAACTCCAGGCTCTTACTCCTCCATATACTCTCTGACTCCAGGCTCTAACTCCACCATAAACTGTCTGACTCCAGACTCTAACTCCTCCATATACTCTATGACTCCAGGCTCCATTTCCTCCATAAACTCTCTGACTCCAGGCTATAACTCCTTTATATACTCTCTGACTCCAGGCTCTAACTCCTCCATATACTCTCTGACTCCAGGCTCTAATTTCTCCATATACTCTCTGACTCCAGGCTCTAACTCCTCCATATATTCTCTGACTCCAGGCTCTAACTCCTCCATATACTGTCTGACTCCAGGCTCTAACTCCTCCATATACTCTCTGACTCCATGCTCTAACTTCTCCATATACTCTCTGACTCCAGGCTCTAACTCCTCCATATACTCTCTGACTCCAGGCTTTAACTCCTCATCTCTGACTAAGGCTCTAACTCCTCCATAAACTCTCTGACTCCAGGCTCTAACTCCTCCATATAATCTCTGACTCCAGGCTCTAACTCCTCCATATACTCTCTGACTCCAGGCTCTAACTCCTCCATATACTCTCTGACTCCAGGCTCTAACTCCTCCATAAACTCTCTGACTCCAGGGTCTAACTCCTCCATATAATCTCTGACTCCAGGCTCTAACTCCTCCATATACTCTCTGACTCCAGGCTCTAACTACTCCTCTCTAACTCCAGGCTCTAACTCCTCCATATACTCTCTGACTTCAGGCTCAAACTCCTCATCTCTGTCTCCAGGATATAACTCCTCCATATACTCTCTGACTCCAGGCTCTAACTCCTCCATATAATCTCTGACTCCAGGCTCTATCTCCTCCATATACTCTCTGACTCCAGGCAATAACTCCTCCATATATTCTCTGACTCCAGGCTCTAACTACTCCTCTCTAACTCCAGGCTCTAAGTCCTCCATATACTCTCTGACTCCAGGCTCTAACTCCACCATAAACTCTCTGACTCCAGGCTCTAACTCCTCCATATACTCTCTGACTCCAGGCTCTAACTCCTCATCTCTGACTCCAGGCTCTAACTCCTCCATATACTCTCTGACTCCAGGCTCTAACTCCTCCATATACTCTCTGACTCCAGTCTCTATCTCCTCTATAAACCCTCTGACTCCAGGCACTAAGTCCTCCATATAATCTCTGACTCCAGGCTCTAACTCCTCCATATACTCTCTGACTCCAGGCTCTATCTCCTCCATAAATATCTGACTCCAGGCTCTAACTCCTCCATATACTCTCTGACTCCAGGCTCTAACTCCTCCATATACTCTCTGACTCCATGCTACATTTCCTGCATAAACTATCTGACTCCAGGCTATAACTCCTCCATATACTCTCTGACTCCAGGCTCTAACTCCTCATCTCTGACTCCAGGCTCTAACTCCTCCATATACTCTCTGACCCCAGGCTCCATTTCCTCCATAAACTCTCTGACTCCAGGCTATAACTCCTCCATATACTCTCTGACTCCAGGCTCTAACTCCTCCACATACTCTCTGACTCCAGGCTTTAATTCCTCCATATACTCTCTGACTACAGGCTCTAACTCCTCCATATATTCTCTGACTCCAGGCTCTAACTCCTCCATATACTCTCTGACTCCAGGCTCTAACACCTCCATATATTCTCTGACTCCAGGCTCTAACTACTCCTCTCTAACTCCAGGCTCTACCTCCTCCATATACTCTCTGACTCCAGGCTCAAACTCCTCATCTCTGACTCCAGGCTCTAACTCCTCTATATACTCTCTGACTCCAGGCTCTAACTCCTCCATATAATCTCTGACTCCAGGATCTAACTCCTCCATATACTCTCTGACTCCAGGCTATAACTCCTCCATATGTTCTCTGACTCCAGGCTCTAACTACTCCTCTCTAACTCCAGGCTCTAACTCCTCCATATACTCTCTGACTCCAGGCTCTAACTCCACCATATACTCTCTGACTCCAGACTCTAACTCCTCATCTCTGACTCCAGGCTCTAACTCCTCCATATACTCTCTGACTCCAGGCTCTAACTCCTCCATATACTCTCTGACTCCAGGCTCTATCTCCTCCATAAACCCTCTGACTCCAGGCACTAACTCACCATATAATCTCTGACTCCAGGCTCTAACTCCTCCATATACTCTCTGACTCCAGGCTCTATCTCTTCCATAAATCCTCTGACTCCAGGCTCTAACTCCTCCATAAACTCTCTGACTCCAGGCTCTAACTCCTCCATATACTCTCTGACTCCAGGCTCCATTTCCTCCATATACTCTCTGACTCCAGGCAAAAATTCCTCATCTCTGACTCCAGGCTCTAACTCCTCCATATACTCACTGACTCCAGGCTCTAACTCCTCCATATACTGTCTGACTCCAGACTCTAACTCCTCCATATACTCTCTGACTCCAGGCTCCATTTCCTCCATAAACTCTCTGACTCCAGGCTATAACTCCTTTATATACTCTCTGACTCCAGGCTCTAACTCTTCCATATACTCTCTGACTCCAGGCTCTAATTCCTCCATATACTCTCTGACTCCAGGCTCTAACTCCTCCTTATATTCTCTGACTCCAGGCTCTAACTCCTCCATATACTGTCTGACTCCAGGCTCTAACTCCTCCATATACTCTCTGACTCCAGGCTCTAACTTCTCCATATACTCTCTGGCTCCAGGCTCTAACTCCTCCATATACTCTCTGACTCCAGGCTCTAACTCTTCCATATACTATCTGACCCCAGGCTTTAACTCCTCATCTCTGACTCCAGGCTCTAACTCCTCCATATACTCTCTGACTCCAAGCTCTAACTCCTCCTTAAACTCTCTGACTCCAGGCTCTAACTCCTCCATAAACTCTCTGACTCCAGGCTCTAACTCCTCCATATACTCTCTGACTCAGGCTCTAACTCCTCCATATACTCTCTGACTCCAGGCTCTATCTCCTCCATAAACTCTCTGACTCAGGCTCTAACTCCTCCATATACTCTCTGACTCCAGGCTATAACTCCTCCATATATTCTCTGACTCCAGGCTCTAACTCCTCCATATACTCTCTGACTCCAGGCTCTAACTCCTCCATATACTGTCTGACTCCAGGCTCTAACTCCTCTATATACTGTCTGACTCCAGGCTCTAACTCCTCCATATACTGTCTGACTCCAGGCTCTAACTACTCCTCTCTGACTCCAGGCTCTAACTCCACCATAAACTCTCTGACTCCAGGCTCTAACTCCTCCATATACTCTCTGACTCCAGGCTCTAACTCCTCCATATACTCTCTGACTCCAGGCTCTATCTCTTCCATAAATCCTCTGACTCCAGGCTCTAACTCCTCCATATACTCTCTGACTCCAGGCTCTAACTCCTCCATATACTCTCTGACTCCAGGCTCCATTTCCTCCATAAACTCTCTGACTCCAGGCTCTAACTCCTCCATATACTCTCTGACTCCAGGCTCTAACTCCTCCATATACTATCTGACCCCAGGCTTTAACTCCTCATCTCTGACTCCAGGCTCTAACTCCTCCATATACTCTCTGACTCCAAGCTCTAACTCCTCCTTAAACTCTCTGACTCCAGGCTCTAACTCCTCCATAAACTCTCTGACTCCAGGCTCTAACTCCTCCATATACTCTCTGACTCAGGCTCTAACTCCTCCATATACTCTCTGACTCCAGGCTCTATCTCCTCCATAAACTCTCTGACTCAGGCTCTAACTCCTCCATATACTCTCTGACTCCAGGCTATAACTCCTCCATATATTCTCTGACTCCAGGCTCTAACTCCTCCATATACTCTCTGACTCCAGGCTCTAACTCCTCCATATACTGTCTGACTCCAGACTCTAACTCCTCCATATACTGTCTGACTCCAGGCTCTAACTACTCCTCTCTGACTCCAGACTCTAACTCCTCCATATACTGTCTGACTCCAGGCTCTAACTTCTCCTCTCTGACTCCAGGCTCTAACTCCACCATAAACTCTCTGACTCCAGGCTCTAACTCCTCCATATACTCTCTGACTCCAGGCTCTAACTCCTCCATATACTCTCTGACTCCAGGCTCTATCTCTTCCATAAATCCTCTGACTCCAGGCTCTAACTCCTCCATATACTCTCTGACTCAAGGCTCTAACTCCTCCATATACTCTCTGACTCCAGGCTCCATTTCCTCCATAAACTCTCTGACTCCAGGCTATAACTCCTCCATATACTCTATGACTCCAGGCTCTAACTCCTCATCTCTGACTCCAGGCTCTAACTCCTCCATATACTCTCTGACTCCAGGCTCTATCTCCTCCATAAACTCTCTGACTCCAGAATCTAACTCCTCCATATATTCTCTGACTCAAGGCTCTAACTACTCCTCTCTAACTCCAGGCTCTAACTCCTCCATATACTCTCTGACTCCAGGCTCTAACTCCACCATAAACTCTCTGACTCCAGGCTCTAACTCGTCCATATACTCTCTGACTCCAGGCTCTAACTACTCATCTCTGACTCCAGGCTCTAACTCCTCCATATACTCTCTGACTCCAGGCTCTAACTCCTCCATATACTCTCTGACTCCAGGCTCTATCTCCTCCATAAACCCTCTGACTCCAGGCACTAACTCCTCCATATAATCTCTCACTCCAGGCTCTAACTCCTCCATATACTCTCTGACTCCAGGCTCTATCTCCTCCATAAATCCTCTGACTCCAGGCTCTAACTCCTCCATATACTCTCTGACACCAGGATCTAACTCCTCCATATTCTCTCTGACTCCAGGCTCCATTTCCTCCATAAACTCTCTGACTCCAGGCTCTAACTCCTCCATATACTCTCTGACTCCAGGCTCTAACTCCTCCATATACTCTCTGACTCAGGCTCTAACTCCTCCATATACTCTCTGACTCCAGGCTCTAACTCCTCATCTCTGACTCCAGGCTCTAACTCCTCCATATACTCTCTGACTCAGGCTCTAACTCCTCCATATACTGTCTGACTCCAGACTCTAACTCCTCCATATACTCTCTGACTCCAGGCTCTAACTCCTCCATATACTCTCTGACTCCAGGCTTTAATTCCTCCATTTGCTCTCTGACTCCAGGCTCTAACTCCTCCATATATTCTCTGACTCCAGGCTCTAACTCCTCCATATACTTTCTGACTCCAGGCTCTAACTCCTCCCTATACTCTCTGACTCCAGGCTTTAATTCCTCCATATGCTCTCTGACTCCAGGCTCTAACTCCTCCATATATTATCTGACTCCAGGCTCTAACTCCTCCATATACTTTCTGACTCCAGGCTCTAACTCCTCCCTATACTCTCTGACTCCAGGCTCTAACTCCTCCCTATACTCTCTGACCCCAGGCTTTAACTCCTCATCTCTGACTCAGGCTCTAACTCCTCCATAAACTCTCTGACTCCAGGCTCTAACTCCTCCATATACTCTCTGACTCCAGGCTCTAACTCCTCCATATACTCTCTGACTCAGGCTCTAACTCCTCCATATACTCTCTGACTCCAGGCTCTAACTCCTCCATAAACTCTCTGACTCCAGGCTCTAACTACTCCTCTCTAACTCCAGGCTCTAACTCCTCCATATACTCTCTGACTCCAGGCTCAAACTCCTCATCTCTGACTCCAGGCTCTAACTCCTCCATATACTCTCTGACCCAGGCTCTAACTCCTACATATAATCTCTGACTCCAGGATCTAACTCCTCCATATACTCTCTGACTCCAGGCTATAACTCCTCCATATATTCTCTGACTCCAGGCTCTAACTACTCCTCTCTAACTCCAGGCTCTAACTCCTCCATATACTCTCTGACTCCAGGCTCTAACTCCACCATAAACTGTCTGACTCCAGACTCTAACTCCTCCATATACTCTATGACTCCAGGCTCCATTTCCTCCATAAACTCTCTGACTCCAGGCTATAACTCCTTTATATACTCTCTGACTCCAGGCTCTAACTCCTCCATATACTCTCTGACTCCAGGCTCTAATTTCTCCATATACTCTCTGACTCCAGGCTCTAACTCCTCCATATATTCTCTGACTCCAGGCTCTAACTCCTCCATATACTGTCTGACTCCAGGCTCTAACTCCTCCATATACTCTCTGACTCCATGCTCTAACTTCTCCATATACTCTCTGACTCCAGGCTCTAACTCCTCCATATACTCTCTGACTCCAGGCTTTAACTCCTCATCTCTGACTAAGGCTCTAACTCCTCCATAAACTCTCTGACTCCAGGCTCTAACTCCTCCATAAACTATCTGACTCCAGGCTCAAACTCCTCCGTATACTGTCTGACTCCAGGCTCTAACTCCTCCATATACTCTCTGACTCCAGGCTCTAACTCCTCCATATACTCTCTTACTCAGGCTCTAACTCCTCCATATACTCTCTGACTCCAGGCTCTAACTCCTCCATAAACTCTCTGACTCCCGGCTCTAACTCCTCAATATACTGTCTGACTCCAGGCTCTAACTCCTCCATATACTGTCTGACTCCAGGCTCTAACTCCTCCATATATTCTCTGACTCCAGGCTCTAACTCCTCCATACATTCTCTGACTCCAGGCTCTAACTACTCCTATCTAACTCCAGGCTCTAACTCCTCCATATACTCTCTGACTCCAGGCTCAAACTCCTAATCTCTGACTCCAGGCTCTAACTCCTACATATACTCTCTGACCCAGGCTCTAACTCCTACATATCATGTCTGACTCCAGGATCTAACTCCTCCATATACTCTCTGACTCCAGGCTTTAACTCCTCCATATACTCTCTGACTCCAGGCTCTAACTCCACCATAAACTCTCTGACTCCAGGCTCTAACTCCTCCATATACTCTCTGACTCCAGGCTCTAACTCCTCCATATACTCTCTGACTCCAGACTCTAACTCTTCATCTCTGACTCCAGGCTCTAACTCCTCCATATACTCTCTGACTCCAGGCTCTAACTCCTCCATATACTCTCTGACTCCAGGCTCTAACTCCTCCATATAATATCTGACTCCAGGCTCTATCTCTTCCATAAATCCTCTGAATCCAGGCTCTAACTCCTCCATATACTCTCTGACTCCAGGCTCTAACTCCTCCATATACTCTCTGACTCCAGGCTCCATTTCCTCCATATACTCTCTGACTCCAGGCTCAAATTCCTCATCTCTGACTCCAGGCTCTAACTCCTTCATATACTCACTGACTCCAGGCTCTAACTCCTCCATATACTGTCTGACTCCAGACTCTAACTCCTCCATATACTCTCTGACTCCAGGCTCCATTTCCTCCATAAACTCTCTGACTCCAGGCTATAACTCCTTTATATACTCTCTGACTCCAGGCTCTAACTCCTCCATATACTCTCTGACTCCAGGCTCTAATTTCTCCATATACTCTCTGACTCCAGGCTCTAACTCCTCCATATATTCTCTGACTCCAGGCTCTAACTCCTCCATATACTGTCTGACTCCAGGCTCTAACTCCTCCATATACTCTCTGACTCCATGCTCTAACTTCTCCATTTACTCTCTGACTCCAGGCTCTAACTCCTCCATATACTCTCTGACTCCAGGCTCTAACTCCTCCATATACTATCTGACCCCAGGCTTTAACTCCTCATCTCTGACTCCAGGCACTAACTCCTCCATATACTCTCTGACTCCAAGCTCTAACTCCTCCTTAAACTCTCTGACTCCAGGCTAAAACTCCTCCATAAACTCTCTGACTCCAGGCTCTAACTCCTCCATATACTCTCTGACTCAGGCTCTAACTCCTCCATATACTCTCTGACTCCAGGCTCTATCTCCTCCATAAACTCTCTGACTCAGGCTCTAACTCCTCCATATACTCTCTGACTCCAGGCTCTAACTCCTCCATATATTCTCTGACTCCAGGCTCTAACTCCTCCATATACTCTCTGACTCCAGGCTCTAACTCCTCCATATACTGTCTGACTCCAGGCTCTAACTACTCCTCTCTGACTCCAGACTCTAACTTCTCCATATACTCTCTGACTCCAGGCTCTAACTCCTCCAAATATTCTCTGACTCCAGGCTCTAACTCCTCCATATACTGTCTGACTCCAGGCTCTAACTACTCCTCTCTGACTCCAGACTCTAACTCCTCCATATAATCTCTGACTCCAGTCACTAACTCCTCCATAAACTCTCTGACTCCAGGCTCTAACTCCTCCATATACTGTCTGACTCCAGGCTCTAACTCCTCCATATACTGTCTGACTCCAGGCTCTAACTCCTCCATATACTGTCTGACTCCAGGCACTAACTCCTCCATATACTCTCTGGCTCCAGGCTCTAACTCCTCCATATACTGTCTGACTCCAGGCTCTAACTCCTCCATATACTCTCTAACTCCGGCTCTAACTCCTCCATATACTGTCTGACTCCAGGCTCTAACTCCTCCATATACTCTCTAACTCCAGGCTCTAACTCCTCCATATATTCTCTGACTCCAGGCTCTAACTCCTCCATATACTGTCTGACTCCAGGCTCTAACTCCTCCATATACTGTCTGACTCCAGGCTCTAACTCCTCCATATACTGTCTGACTCCAGGCTCTAACTCCTCCATATACTCTCTGACTCCAGGCTCTAACTCCTCCATATACTGTCTGACTCCAGGCACTAACTCCTCCATATACTCTCTGACTCCAGGCTCTAACTCCTCCATATATTCTCTGACTCCAGGCTCTAACTCCTCCATATACTCTCTGACTCCAGGCTCTAACTCCTCCATATACTGTCTGACTCCAGGCTCTAACTACTCCTCTCTGACTCCAGACTCTAACTTCTCCATATACTCTCTGACTCCAGGCTCTAACTCCTCCAAATATTCTCTGACTCCAGGCTCTAACTCCTCCATATACTGTCTGACTCCAGGCTCTAACTACTCCTCTCTGACTCCAGACTCTAACTCCTCCATATAATCTCTGACTCCAGTCACTAACTCCTCCATAAACTCTCTGACTCCAGGCTCTAACTCCTCCATATACTGTCTGACTCCAGGCTCTAACTCCTCCATATACTGTCTGACTCCAGGCTCTAACTCCTCCATATACTGTCTGACTCCAGGCACTAACTCCTCCATATACTCTCTGGCTCCAGGCTCTAACTCCTCCATATACTGTCTGACTCCAGGCTCTAACTCCTCCATATACTCTCTAACTCCGGCTCTAACTCCTCCATATACTGTCTGACTCCAGGCTCTAACTCCTCCATATACTCTCTAACTCCAGGCTCTAACTCCTCCATATATTCTCTGACTCCAGGCTCTAACTCCTCCATATACTGTCTGACTCCAGGCTCTAACTCCTCCATATACTGTCTGACTCCAGGCTCTAACTCCTCCATATACTGTCTGACTCCAGGCTCTAACTCCTCCATATACTGTCTGACTCCAGGCTCTAACTCCTCCATATACTGTCTGACTCCAGGCACTAACTCCTCCATATACTCTCTGACTCCAGGCTCTAACTCCTCCATATACTCTATGACTCCAGGCTCTAACTCCTCCATATACTCTCTGACTCCAGGATCTAACTCCTCCATATACTCTCTGACTCCAGGCTCTAACTCCTCCATATACTCTCTGACTCCAGGCTCTAACTCCTCCATATACTCTATGACTCCAGGCTCTAACTCCTCCATATACTGTCTGACTCCAGGCTCTAACTCCTCCATATACTGTCTGACTCCAGGCTCTAACTCCTCCATATACTGTCTGACTCCAGGCTCTAACTCCTCCATATACTGTCTGACTCCAGGCACTAACTCCTCCATATACTCTCTGACTCCAGGCTCTAACTCCTCCATATACTCTATGACTCCAGGCTCTAACTCCTCCATATACTCTCTGACTCCAGGCTCTAACTCCTCCATATACTCTCTGACTCCAGGCTCTAACTCCTCCATATACTCTCTAACTCCAGGCTCTAACTCCTCCATATACTCTCTGACTCCAGGCTCTAACTCCTCCATATACTCTATGACTCCAGGCTCTAACTCCTCCATATACTCTCTGACTCCAGGCTCTAACTCCTCCATATACTCTCTGACTCCAGGCTCTAACTCCTCCATATACTCTCTAACTCCAGGCTCTAACTCCTCCATAAACTCTCTGACTCCAGGCTCTAACTCCTCCATATACTCTCTAACTCCAGACTCTAACTCCTCCATATACTCTCTGACTCCAGGCTCTAACTCCTCCATATACTCTCTGACTCCAGGCTCTAACTCCTTCATATACTCACTGACTCCAGGCTCTAACTCCTCCATATACTGTCTGACTCCAGACTCTAACTCCTCCATATACTCTCTGACTCCAGGCTCCATTTCCTCCATAAACTCTCTGACTCCAGGCTATAACTCCTTTATATACTCTCTGACTCCAGGCTCTAACTCCTCCATATACTCTCTGACTCCAGGCTCTAATTTCTCCATATACTCTCTGACTCCAGGCTCTAACTCCTCCATATATTCTCTGACTCCAGGCTCTAACTCCTCCATATACTGTCTGACTCCAGGCTCTAACTCCTCCATATACTCTCTGACTCCATGCTCTAACTTCTCCATTTACTCTCTGACTCCAGGCTCTAACTCCTCCATATACTCTCTGACTCCAGGCTCTAACTCCTCCATATACTATCTGACCCCAGGCTTTAACTCCTCATCTCTGACTCCAGGCACTAACTCCTCCATATACTCTCTGACTCCAAGCTCTAACTCCTCCTTAAACTCTCTGACTCCAGGCTAAAACTCCTCCATAAACTCTCTGACTCCAGGCTCTAACTCCTCCATATACTCTCTGACTCAGGCTCTAACTCCTCCATATACTCTCTGACTCCAGGCTCTATCTCCTCCATAAACTCTCTGACTCAGGCTCTAACTCCTCCATATACTCTCTGACTCCAGGCTCTAACTCCTCCATATATTCTCTGACTCCAGGCTCTAACTCCTCCATATACTCTCTGACTCCAGGCTCTAACTCCTCCATATACTGTCTGACTCCAGGCTCTAACTCCTCCATATACTGTCTGACTCCAGGCTCTAACTCCTCCATATACTGTCTGACTCCAGGCTCTAACTCCTCCATATACTGTCTGACTCCAGGCACTAACTCCTCCATATACTCTCTGACTCCAGGCTCTAACTCCTCCATATACTCTATGACTCCAGGCTCTAACTCCTCCATATACTCTCTGACTCCAGGCTCTAACTCCTCCATATACTCTCTGACTCCAGGCTCTAACTCCTCCATATACTCTCTAACTCCAGGCTCTAACTCCTCCATATACTCTCTGACTCCAGGCTCTAACTCCTCCATATACTCTATGACTCCAGGCTCTAACTCCTCCATATACTCTCTGACTCCAGGCTCTAACTCCTCCAAATATTCTCTGACTCCAGGCTCTAACTCCTCCATATACTGTCTGACTCCAGGCTCTAACTACTCCTCTCTGACTCCAGACTCTAACTCCTCCATATAATCTCTGACTCCAGTCACTAACTCCTCCATAAACTCTCTGACTCCAGGCTCTAACTCCTCCATATACTGTCTGACTCCAGGCTCTAACTCCTCCATATACTGTCTGACTCCAGGCTCTAACTCCTCCATATACTGTCTGACTCCAGGCACTAACTCCTCCATATACTCTCTAACTCCGGCTCTAACTCCTCCATATACTGTCTGACTCCAGGCTCTAACTCCTCCATATACTCTCTAACTCCAGGCTCTAACTCCTCCATATATTCTCTGACTCCAGGCTCTAACTCCTCCATATACTGTCTGACTCCAGGCTCTAACTCCTCCATATACTCTCTGACTCCAGGCTCTAACTCTTCCATATACTCTATGACTCCAGGCTCTAACTCCTCCATATACTGTCTGACTCCAGGCTCTAACTCCTCCATATACTGTCTGACTCCAGGCTCTAACTCCTCCATATACTGTCTGACTCCAGGCTCTAACTCCTCCATATACTGTCTGACTCCAGGCACTAACTCCTCCATATACTCTCTGACTCCAGGCTCTAACTCCTCCATATACTCTATGACTCCAGGCTCTAACTCTTCCATATACTCTCTGACTCCAGGCTCTAACTCCTCCATATACTCTCTGACTCCAGGCTCTAACTCCTCCATATACTCTCTAACTCCAGGCTCTAACTCCTCCATATACTCTCTGACTCCAGGCTCTAACTCCTCCATATACTCTATGACTCCAGGCTCTAACTCCTCCATATACTCTCTGACTCCAGGCTCTAACTCCTCCATATACTCTATGACTCCAGGCTCTAACTCCTCCATATACTCTCTGACTCCAGGCTCTAACTCCTCCATATACTCTCTGACTCCAGGCTCTAACTCCTCCATATACTCTCTAACTCCAGGCTCTAACTCCTCCATAAACTCTCTGACTCCAGGCTCTAACTCCTCCATATACTCTCTAACTCCAGACTCTAACTCCTCCATATACTCTCTGACTCCAGGCTCTAACTCCTCCATATACTCTCTGACTCCAGGCTCTAACTCCTTCATATACTCACTGACTCCAGGCTCTAACTCCTCCATATACTGTCTGACTCCAGACTCTAACTCCTCCATATACTCTCTGACTCCAGGCTCCATTTCCTCCATAAACTCTCTGACTCCAGGCTATAACTCCTTTATATACTCTCTGACTCCAGGCTCTAACTCCTCCATATACTCTCTGACTCCAGGCTCTAATTTCTCCATATACTCTCTGACTCCAGGCTCTAACTCCTCCATATATTCTCTGACTCCAGGCTCTAACTCCTCCATATACTGTCTGACTCCAGGCTCTAACTCCTCCATATACTCTCTGACTCCATGCTCTAACTTCTCCATTTACTCTCTGACTCCAGGCTCTAACTCCTCCATATACTCTCTGACTCCAGGCTCTAACTCCTCCATATACTATCTGACCCCAGGCTTTAACTCCTCATCTCTGACTCCAGGCACTAACTCCTCCATATACTCTCTGACTCCAAGCTCTAACTCCTCCTTAAACTCTCTGACTCCAGGCTAAAACTCCTCCATAAACTCTCTGACTCCAGGCTCTAACTCCTCCATATACTCTCTGACTCAGGCTCTAACTCCTCCATATACTCTCTGACTCCAGGCTCTATCTCCTCCATAAACTCTCTGACTCAGGCTCTAACTCCTCCATATACTCTCTGACTCCAGGCTCTAACTCCTCCATATATTCTCTGACTCCAGGCTCTAACTCCTCCATATACTCTCTGACTCCAGGCTCTAACTCCTCCATATACTGTCTGACTCCAGGCTCTAACTACTCCTCTCTGACTCCAGACTCTAACTTCTCCATATACTCTCTGACTCCAGGCTCTAACTCCTCCATATATTCTCTGACTCCAGGCTCTAACTCCTCCATATACTGTCTGACTCCAGGCTCTAACTACTCCTCTCTGACTCCAGACTCTAACTCCTCCATATAATCTCTGACTCCAGTCACTAACTCCTCCATAAACTCTCTGACTCCAGGCTCTAACTCCTCCATATACTGTCTGACTCCAGGCTCTAACTCCTCCATATACTGTCTGACTCCAGGCTCTAACTCCTCCATATACTGTCTGACTCCAGGCACTAACTCCTCCATATACTCTCTGGCTCCAGGCTCTAACTCCTCCATATACTGTCTGACTCCAGGCTCTAACTCCTCCATATACTCTCTAACTCCGGCTCTAACTCCTCCATATACTGTCTGACTCCAGGCTCTAACTCCTCCATATACTCTCTAACTCCAGGCTCTAACTCCTCCATATATTCTCTGACTCCAGGCTCTAACTCCTCCATATACTGTCTGACTCCAGGCTCTAACTCCTCCATATACTCTCTGACTCCAGGCTCTAACTCTTCCATATACTCTATGACTCCAGGCTCTAACTCCTCCATATACTGTCTGACTCCAGGCTCTAACTCCTCCATATACTGTCTGACTCCAGGCTCTAACTCCTCCATATACTGTCTGACTCCAGGCTCTAACTCCTCCATATACTGTCTGACTCCAGGCACTAACTCCTCCATATACTCTCTGACTCCAGGCTCTAACTCCTCCATATACTCTATGACTCCAGGCTCTAACTCCTCCATATACTCTCTGACTCCAGGCTCTAACTCCTCCATATACTCTCTGACTCCAGGCTCTAACTCCTCCATATACTCTCTAACTCCAGGCTCTAACTCCTCCATATACTCTCTGACTCCAGGCTCTAACTCCTCCATATACTCTATGACTCCAGGCTCTAACTCCTCCATATACTCTCTGACTCCAGGCTCTAACTCCTCCATATACTCTATGACTCCAGGCTCTAACTCCTCCATATACTCTCTGACTCCAGGCTCTAACTCCTCCATATACTCTCTGACTCCAGGCTCTAACTCCTCCATATACTCTCTAACTCCAGGCTCTAACTCCTCCATAAACTCTCTGACTCCAGGCTCTAACTCCTCCATATACTCTCTAACTCCAGACACTAACTCCTCCATATACTCTCTGGCTCCAGGCTCTAACTCCTCCATATACTGTCTGACTCCAGGCTCTAACTCCTCCATATACTGTCTGACTCCAGGCTCTAACTCCTCCATAAACTCTCTGACTCCAGGCTCTAACTACTCCTCTCTAACTCCAGGCTCTAACTCCTCCATATACTCTCTGACTCCAGGCTCTAACTCCTCCATATACTCTCTGACTCCAGGCTCTAACTCCTCCATATACTCTCTGACTCCAGGCTCTAACTCCTCCATATACTGTCTGACTCCAGGCTCTAACTCCTCCATATACTCTCTGACTCCAGGCTCTAACTCCTCCATTTACTCTATGACTCCAGGCTCTAACTCCTCCATATACTCTCTGGCTCCAGGCTCTAACTCCTCCATATACTGTCTGACTCCAGGCTCTAACTACTCCATATACTGTCTGACTCCAGGCTCTAACTCCTCCATATACTCTCTGACTCCAGGCTCTAACTACTCCTCTCTAACTCCAGGCTCTAACTCCTCCATATACTCTCTGACTCCAGGCTCTAACTCCTCCATATACTCTCTGACTCCAGGCTCTAACTCCTCCATATACTCTCTGACTCCAGGCTCTAACTCCTCCATATACTGTCTAACTCCAGGCTCTAACTCCTCCATATACTCTCTGACTCCAGGCTCTAACTCCTCCATATACTCTCTGACTCCAGGCTCTAACTCCTCCATATACTGTCTAACTCCAGGCTCTAACTCCTCCATATACTCTCTGACTCCAGGCTCTAACTCCTCCATATACTCTCTGCTCCAGGCTATAACTCCTCCATATACTGTCTAACTCCAGGCACTAACTCCTCCATATACTCTCTGACTCCAGGCTCTAACTCCTCCATATACTCTCTGACTCCAGGCTCTAACTCCTCCATATACTCTCTGACGCCAGGCTCTAACTCCTCCATATACACTCTGACTCCAGGCTCTAACTCCTCCATATACTCTCTGCTCCAGGCTATAACTCCTCCATATACTGTCTAACTCCAGGCTATAACTCCTCCATATACTCTCTGACTCCAGGCTCTAACTCCTCCATATACTCTCTGACTCCAGGCTATAACTCCTCCATATACTCTCTGACTCCAGGCTCTAACTCCTCCATATACTCTCTGACTCCAGGCTCTAACTCCTCCATATACTCTCTGCTCCAGGCTCTAACTCCTACATATACTGTCTGACTCCAGGCTCTAACTCCTCCATATACTGTCTGACTCCAGGCTCTAACTCCTCCATATACTCTCTGACTCCAGGCTATAACTCCTCCATATACTCTCTGACTCCAGGCTCTAACTCCTCCATATACTGTCTGACTCCAGGCTCTAACTCCTCCATATACTCTCTGACTCCAGGCTCTAACTACTCCTCTCTAACTCCAGGCTCTAACTCCTCCATATACTCTCTGACTCCAGGCTCTAACTCCTCCATATACTCTCTGACTCCAGGCTCTAACTCCTCCATATACTCTCTGACTCCAGGCTCTAACTCCTCCATATACTGTCTGACTCCAGGCTCTAACTCCTCCATATACTCTATGACTCCAGGCTCTAACTCCTCCATATACTCTCTGGCTCCAGGCTCTAACTCCTCCATATACTGTCTGACTCCAGGCTCTAACTACTCCATATACTGTCTGACTCCAGGCTCTAACTCCTCCATATACTCTCTGACTCCAGGCTCTAACTACTCCTCTCTAACTCCAGGCTCTAACTCCTCCATATACTCTCTGACTCCAGGTTCTAACTCCTCCATATACTCTCTGACTCCAGGCTCTAACTCCTCCATATACTGTCTAACTCCAGGCTCTAACTCCTCCATATACTCTCTGACTCCAGGCTCTAACTCCTCCATATACTCTCTGACTCCAGGCTCTAACTCCTCCATATACTGTCTAACTCCAGGCTCTAACTCCTCCATATACTCTCTGACTCCAGGCTCTAACTCCTCCATATACTCTCTGACTCCAGGCTCTAACTCCTCCATATACTCTCTGACTCCAGGCTCTAACTCCTCCATATACTCTCTGACTCCAGGCTCTAACTCCTCCATATACTCTCTGCTCCAGGCTATAACTCCTCCATATACTGTCTAACTCCAGGCACTAACTCCTCCATATACTCTCTGACTCCAGGCTCTAACTCCTCCATATACTCTCTGACTCCAGGCTCTAACTCCTCCATATACTCTCTGACTCCAGGCTCTAACTCCTCCATATACTCTCTGCTCCAGGCTATAACTCCTCCATATACTGTCTAACTCCAGGCTATAACTCCTCCATATACTCTCTGACTCCAGGCTCTAACTCCTCCATATACTCTCTGCTCCAGGCTATAACTCCTTCATATACTGTCTAACTCCAGGCTATAACTCCTCCATATACTCTCTGACTCCAGGCTCTAACTCCTCCATATACTCTCTGACTCCAGGCTATAACTCCTCCATATACTCTCTGACTCCAGGCTCTAACTACTCCATATACTCTCTGACTCCAGGCTCTAACTCCTCCATATACTCTCTGCTCCAGGCTCTAACTCCTCCATATACTCTCTGACTCCAGGCTCCATTTCCTCCATATACTCTCTGACTCCAGGCTCAAATTCCTCATCTCTGACTCCAGGCTCTAACTCCTCCATATACTCACTGACTCCAGGCTCTAACTCCTCCATATACTGTCTGACTCCAGACTCTAACTCCTCCATATACTCTCTGACTCCAGGCTCCATTTCCTCCATAAACTCTCTGACTCCAGGCTATAACTCCTTTATATACTCTCTGACTCCAGGCTCTAACTCCTCCATATACTCTCTGACTCCAGGCTCTAATTTCTCCATATACTCTCTGACTCCAGGCTCTAACTCCTCCATATATTCTCTGACTCCAGGCTCTAACTCCTCCATATACTGTCTGACTCCAGGCTCTAACTCCTCCATATACTCTCTGACTCCATGCTCTAACTTCTCCATTTACTCTCTGACTCCAGGCTCTAACTCCTCCATATACTCTCTGACTCCAGGCTCTAACTCCTCCATATACTATCTGACCCCAGGCTTTAACTCCTCATCTCTGACTCCAGGCACTAACTCCTCCATATACTCTCTGACTCCAAGCTCTAACTCCTCCTTAAACTCTCTGACTCCAGGCTCTAACTCCTCCATAAACTCTCTGACTCCAGGCTCTAACTCCTCCATATACTCTCTGACTCAGGCTCTAACTCCTCCATATACTCTCTGACTCCAGGCTCTATCTCCTCCATAAACTCTCTGACTCAGGCTCTAACTCCTCCATATACTCTCTGACTCCAGGCTCTAACTCCTCCATATATTCTCTGACTCCAGGCTCTAACTCCTCCATATACTCTCTGACTCCAGGCTCTAACTCCTCCATATACTGTCTGACTCCAGGCTCTAACTACTCCTCTCTGACTCCAGGCTCTAACTCCACCATAAACTCTCTGACTCCAGGCTCTAACTCCTCCATATACTCTCTGACTCCAGACTCTAACTCCTCATCTCTGACTCCAGGCTCTAACTCCTCCATATACTCTCTGACTCCAGGCTCTAACTCCTCCATATACTCTCTTACTCCAGGCTCTATCTCCTCCATAAACCCTCTGACTCCAGGCACTAACTCCTCCATATAATCTCTGACTCCAGGCTCTAACTCCTCCATACACCCTCTGACTCCAGGCTCTATCTCTTCCATAAATCCTCTGACTCCAGGCTCTAACTCCTCCATATACTCTCTGACTCCAGGCTCTAACTCCTCCATATACTCTCTGACTCCAGGCTCTAACTCCTCCATATACTCTCTGACTCCAGGCTCTAACTACTCCATATACTCTCTGACTCCAGGTTCTAACTCCTCCATATACTCTCTGACTCCAGGTTCTATCTCCTCCATAAACTCTCTGACTCAGGCTCTAACTCCTCCATATACTCTCTGACTCCAGGCTCTAACTCCTCCATATATTCTCTGACTCCAGGCTCTAACTCCTCCATATACTGTCTGACTCCAGGCTCTAACTACTCCTCTCCGACTCCAGACTCTAACTCCTCCATATAATCTCTGACTCCAGTCTCTAACTCCTCCATAAACTCTCTGACTCCAGGCTCTAACTCCTCCATATACTGTCTGACTCCAGGCTCTAACTCCTCCATATACTGTCTGACTCCAGGCTCTAACTCCTCCATGTACTGTCTGACTCCAGGCACTAACTCCTCCATATACTCTCTGGCTCCAGGCTCTAACTCCTCCATATACTGTCTGACTCCAGGCTCTAACTCCTCCATATACTCTCTAACTCCGGCTCTAACTCCTCCATATACTGTCTGACTCCAGGCTCTAACTCCTCCATATACTCTCTAACTCCAGGCTCTAACTCCGCCATATATTCTCTGACTCCAGGCTCTAACTCCTCCATATACTGTCTGACTCCAGGCTCTAACTCCTCCATATACTCTCTGACTCCAGGCTCTAACTCTTCCATATACTCTATGACTCCAGGCTCTAACTCCTCCATATACTGTCTGACTCCAGGCTCTAACTCCTCCATATACTGTCTGACTCCAGGCTCTAACTCCTCCATATACTGTCTGACTCCAGGCTCTAACTCCTCCATATACTGTCTGACTCCAGGCACTAACTCCTCCATATACTCTCTGGCTCCAGGCTCTAACTCCTCCATATACTGTCTGACTCCAGGCTCTAACTCCTCCATATACTCTCTAACTCCAGGCTCTAACTCCTCCATATACTGTCTGACTCCAGGCACTAACTCCTCCATATACTCTCTGGCTCCAGGCTCTAACTCCTCCATATACTGTCTGACTCCAGGCTCTAACTCCTCCATATACTCTCTAACTCCAGGCTCTAACTCCTCCATATACTGTCTGACTCCAGGCTCTAACTCCTCCATATACTCTCTGACTCCATGCTCTAACTTCTCCATTTACTCTCTGACTCCAGGCTCTAACTCCTCCATATACTATCTGACCCCAGGCTTTAACTCCTCATCTCTGACTCCAGGCACTAACTCCTCCATATACTCTCTGACTCCAAGCTCTAACTCCTCCTTAAACTCTCTGACTCCAGGCTCTAACTCCTCCATAAACTCTCTGACTCCAGGCTCTAACTCCTCCATATACTCTCTGACTCAGGCTCTAACTCCTCCATATACTCTCTGACTCCAGGCTCTATCTCCTCCATAAACTCTCTGACTCAGGCTCTAACTCCTCCATATACTCTCTGACTCCAGGCTCTAACTCCTCCATATATTCTCTGACTCCAGGCTCTAACTCCTCCATATACTCTCTGACTCCAGGCTCTAACTCCTCCATATACTGTCTGACTCCAGGCTCTAACTCCTCCATATACTGTCTGACTCCAGGCTCTAACTACTCCTCTGACTCCAGGCTCTAACTCCACCATAAACTCTCTGACTCCAGGCTCTAACTCCTCCATATACTCTCTGACTCCAGACTCTAACTCCTCATCTCTGACTCCAGGCTCTAACTCCTCCATATACTCTCTGACTCCAGGCTCTAACTCCTCCATATACTCTCTTACTCCAGGCTCTATCTCCTCCATAAACCCTCTGACTCCAGGCACTAACTCCTCCATATAATCTCTGACTCCAGGCTCTAACTTCTCCATATACCCTCTGACTCCAGGCTCTATCTCTTCCATAAATCCTCTGACTCCAGGCTCTAACTCCTCCATATACTCTCTGACTCCAGGCTCTAACTCCTCCATATACTCTCTGACTCCAGGCTCTAACTCCTCCATATACTCTCTGACTCCAGGCTCTAACTACTCCATATACTCTCTGACTCCAGGTTCTAACTCCTCCATATACTCTCTGACTCCAGGTTCTATCTCCTCCATAAACTCTCTGACTCAGGCTCTAACTCCTCCATATACTCTCTGACTCCAGGCTCTAACTCCTCCATATATTCTCTGACTCCAGGCTCTAACTCCTCCATATACTCTCTGACTCCAGGCTCTAACTCCTCCATATACTGTCTGACTCCAGGCTCTAACTACTCCTCTCTGACTCCAGACTCTAACTCCTCCATATAATCTCTGACTCCAGTCTCTAACTCCTCCATAAACTCTCTGACTCCAGGCTCTAACTCCTCCATATACTGTCTGACTCCAGGCTCTAACTCCTCCATATACTGTCTGACTCCAGGCTCTAACTCCTCCATGTACTGTCTGACTCCAGGCACTAACTCCTCCATATACTCTCTGGCTCCAGGCTCTAACTCCTCCATATACTGTCTGACTCCAGGCTCTAACTCCTCCATATACTCTCTAACTCCGGCTCTAACTCCTCCATATACTGTCTGACTCCAGGCTCTAACTCCTCCATATACTCTCTAACTCCAGGCTCTAACTCCTCCATATATTCTCTGACTCCAGGCTCTAACTCCTCCATATACTGTCTGACTCCAGGCTCTAACTCCTCCATATACTCTCTGACTCCAGGCTCTAACTCTTCCATATACTCTATGACTCCAGGCTCTAACTCCTCCATATACTGTCTGACTCCAGGCTCTAACTCCTCCATATACTGTCTGACTCCAGGCTCTAACTCCTCCATATACTGTCTGACTCCAGGCTCTAACTCCTCCATATACTGTCTGACTCCAGGCACTATCTCCTCCATATACTCTCTGGCTCCAGGCTCTAACTCCTCCATATACTGTCTGACTCCAGGCTCTAACTCCTCCATATACTCTCTAACTCCAGGCTCTAACTCCTCCATATACTGTCTGACTCCAGGCTCTAACTCCTCCATATACTCTCTAACTCCAGGCTCTAACTCCTCCATATATTCTCTGACTCCAGACTCTAACTCCTCCATATACTGTCTGACTCCAGGCTCTAACTCCTCCATATACTGTCTGACTCCAGGCTCTAACTCCTCCATATACTCTCTGACTCCAGGCTCTAACTCCTCCATATACTCTATGACTCCAGGCTCTAACTCCTCCATATACTCTCTGACTCCAGGCTCTAACTCCTCCATATACTCTCTGACTCCAGGCTCTAACTCCTCCATATACTCTCTAACTCCAGGCTCTAACTCCTCCATATACTCTCTGACTCCAGGCTCTAACTCCTCCATATACTCTATGACTCCAGGCTCTAACTCCTCCATATACTCTCTGACTCCAGGCTCTAACTCCTCCATATACTCTATGACTCCAGGCTCTAACTCCTCCATATACTCTCTGACTCCAGGCTCTAACTCCTCCATATACTCTCTGCTCCAGGCTATAACTCCTCCATATACTGTCTAACTCCAGGCACTAACACCTCCATATACTCTCTGACTCCAGGCTCTAACTCCTCCATATACTCTCTGACTCCAGGCTCTAACTCCTCCATATACTCTCTGACGCCAGGCTCTAACTCCTCCATATACACTCTGACTCCAGGCTCTAACTCCTCCATATACTCTCTGCTCCAGGCTATAACTCCTCCATATACTGTCTAACTCCAGGCTATAACTCCTCCATATACTCTCTGACTCCAGGCTCTAACTCCTCCATATACTCTCTGACTCCAGGCTATAACTCCTCCATATACTCTCTGACTCCAGGCTCTAACTCCTCCATATACTCTCTGACTCCAGGCTCTAACTCCTCCATATACTCTCTGCTCCAGGCTCTAACTCCTACATATACTGTCTGACTCCAGGCTCTAACTCCTCCATATACTGTCTGACTCCAGGCTCTAACTCCTCCATATACTCTCTGACTCCAGGCTATAACTCCTCCATATACTCTCTGACTCCAGGCTCTAACTCCTCCATATACTGTCTGACTCCAGGCTCTAACTCCTCCATATACTCTCTGACTCCAGGCTCTAACTACTCCTCTCTAACTCCAGGCTCTAACTCCTCCATATACTCTCTGACTCCAGGCTCTAACTCCTCCATATACTCTCTGACTCCAGACTCTAACTCCTCCATATACTCTCTGACTCCAGGCTCTAACTCCTCCATATACTGTCTGACTCCAGGCTCTAACTCCTCCATATACTCTCTGACTCCAGGCTCTAACTCCTCCATATACTCTATGACTCCAGGCTCTAACTCCTCCATATACTCTCTGGCTCCAGGCTCTAACTCCTCCATATACTGTCTGACTCCAGGCTCTAACTACTCCATATACTGTCTGACTCCAGGCTCTAACTCCTCCATATACTCTCTGACTCCAGGCTCTAACTACTCCTCTCTAACTCCAGGCTCTAACTCCTCCATATACTCTCTGACTCCAGGTTCTAACTCCTCCATATACTCTCTGACTCCAGGCTCTAACTCCTCCATATACTGTCTAACTCCAGGCTCTAACTCCTCCATATACTCTCTGACTCCAGGCTCTAACTCCTCCATATACTCTCTGACTCCAGGCTCTAACTCCTCCATATACTGTCTAACTCCAGGCTCTAACTCCTCCATATACTCTCTGACTCCAGGCTCTAACTCCTCCATATACTCTCTGCTCCAGGCTATAACTCCTCCATATACTGTCTAACTCCAGGCACTAACTCCTCCATATACTCTCTGACTCCAGGCTCTAACTCCTCCATATACTCTCTGACTCCAGGCTCTAACTCCTCCATATACTCTCTGACTCCAGGCTCTAACTCCTCCATATACTTTCTGCTCCAGGCTATAACTCCTTCATATACTGTCTAACTCCAGGCTATAACTCCTCCATATACTCTCTGACTCCAGGCTCTAACTCCTCCATATACTCTCTGACTCCAGGCTATAACTCCTCCATATACTCTCTGACTCCAGGCTCTAACTCCTCCATATACTCTCTGACTCCAGGCTCTAACTCCTCCATATACTCTCTGCTCCAGGCTATAACTCCTCCATATACTGTCTAACTCCAGGCTATAACTCCTCCATATACTCTCTGACTCCAGGCTCTAACTCCTCCATATACTCTCTGACTCCAGGCTATAACTCCTCCATATACTCTCTGACTCCAGGCTCTAACTCCTCCATATACTCTCTGACTCCAGGCTCTAACTCCTCCATATACTCTCTGCTCCAGGCTCTAACTCCTACATATACTGTCTGACTCCAGGCTCTAACTCCTCCATATACTGTCTGACTCCAGGCTCTAACTCCTCCATATACTCTCTGACTCCAGGCTATAACTCCTCCATATACTCTCTGACTCCAGGCTCTAACTCCTCCATATACTGTCTGACTCCAGGCTCTAACTCCTCCATATACTCTCTGACTCCAGGCTCTAACTACTCCTCTCTAACTCCAGGCTCTAACTCCTCCATATACTCTCTGACTCCAGGCTCTAACTCCTCCATATACTCTCTGACTCCAGACTCTAACTCCTCCATATACTCTCTGACTCCAGGCTCTAACTCCTCCATATACTGTCTGACTCCAGGCTCTAACTCCTCCATATACTCTCTGACTCCAGGCTCTAACTCCTCCATATACTCTATGACTCCAGGCTCTAACTCCTCCATATACTCTCTGGCTCCAGGCTCTAACTCCTCCATATACTGTCTGACTCCAGGCTCTAACTACTCCATATACTGTCTGACTCCAGGCTCTAACTCCTCCATATACTCTCTGACTCCAGGCTCTAACTACTCCTCTCTAACTCCAGGCTCTAACTCCTCCATATACTCTCTGACTCCAGGTTCTAACTCCTCCATATACTCTCTGACTCCAGGCTCTAACTCCTCCATATACTGTCTAACTCCAGGCTCTAACTCCTCCATATACTCTCTGACTCCAGGCTCTAACTCCTCCATATACTCTCTGACTCCAGGCTCTAACTCCTCCATATACTGTCTAACTCCAGGCTCTAACTCCTCCATATACTCTCTGACTCCAGGCTCTAACTCCTCCATATACTCTCTGCTCCAGGCTATAACTCCTCCATATACTGTCTAACTCCAGGCACTAACTCCTCCATATACTCTCTGACTCCAGGCTCTAACTCCTCCATATACTCTCTGACTCCAGGCTCTAACTCCTCCATATACTCTCTGACTCCAGGCTCTAACTCCTCCATATACTTTCTGCTCCAGGCTATAACTCCTTCATATACTGTCTAACTCCAGGCTATAACTCCTCCATATACTCTCTGACTCCAGGCTCTAACTCCTCCATATACTCTCTGACTCCAGGCTATAACTCCTCCATATACTCTCTGACTCCAGGCTCTAACTCCTCCATATACTCTCTGACTCCAGGCTCTAACTCCTCCATATACTGTCTAACTCCAGGCTCTAACTCCTCCATATACTCTCTGACTCCAGGCTCTAACTCCTCCATATACTCTCTGACTCCAGGCTCTAACTCCTCCATATACTGTCTAACTCCAGGCTCTAACTCCTCCATATACTCTCTGACTCCAGGCTCTAACTCCTCCATATACTCTCTGCTCCAGGCTATAACTCCTCCATATACTGTCTAACTCCAGGCACTAACTCCTCCATATACTCTCTGACTCCAGGCTCTAACTCCTCCATATACTCTCTGACTCCAGGCTCTAACTCCTCCATATACTCTCTGACTCCAGGCTCTAACTCCTCCATATACTTTCTGCTCCAGGCTATAACTCCTTCATATACTGTCTAACTCCAGGCTATAACTCCTCCATATACTCTCTGACTCCAGGCTCTAACTCCTCCATATACTCTCTGACTCCAGGCTATAACTCCTCCATATACTCTCTGACTCCAGGCTCTAACTCCTCCATATACTCTCTGACTCCAGGCTCTAACTCCTCCATATACTCTCTGCTCCAGGCTCTAACTCCTCCATATACTCTCTGACTCCAGGCTCCATTTCCTCCATATACTCTCTTACTCCAGGCTCAAATTCCTCATCTCTGACTCCAGGCTCTAACTCCTCCATATACTCACTGACTCCAGGCTCTAACTCCTCCATATACTGTCTGACTCCAGACTCTAACTCCTCCATATACTCTCTGACTCCAGGCTCCATTTCCTCCATAAACTCTCTGACTCCAGGCTATAACTCCTTTATATACTCTCTGACTCCAGGCTCTAACTCCTCCATATACTCTCTGACTCCAGGCTCTAATTTCTCCATATACTCTCTGACTCCAGGCTCTAACTCCTCCATATATTCTCTGACTCCAGGCTCTAACTCCTCCATATACTGTCTGACTCCAGGCTCTAACTCCTCCATATACTCTCTGACTCCATGCTCTAACTTCTCCATTTACTCTCTGACTCCAGGCTCTAACTCCTCCATATACTCTCTGACTCCAGGCTCTAACTCCTCCATATACTATCTGACCCCAGGCTTTAACTCCTCATCTCTGACTCCAGGCACTAACTCCTCCATATACTCTCTGACTCCAAGCTCTAACTCCTCCTTAAACTCTCTGACTCCAGGCTCTAACTCCTCCATAAACTCTCTGACTCCAGGCTCTAACTCCTCCATATACTCTCTGACTCAGGCTCTAACTCCTCCATATACTCTCTGACTCCAGGCTCTATCTCCTCCATAAACTCTCTGACTCAGGCTCTAACTCCTCCATATACTCTCTGACTCCAGGCTCTAACTCCTCCATATATTCTCTGACTCCAGGCTCTAACTCCTCCATATACTCTCTGACTCCAGGCTCTAACTCCTCCATATACTGTCTGACTCCAGGCTCTAACTACTCCTCTCTGACTCCAGGCTCTAACTCCACCATAAACTCTCTGACTCCAGGCTCTAACTCCTCCATATACTCTCTGACTCCAGACTCTAACTCCTCATCTCTGACTCCAGGCTCTAACTCCTCCATATACTCTCTGACTCCAGGCTCTAACTCCTCCATATACTCTCTTACTCCAGGCTCTATCTCCTCCATAAACCCTCTGACTCCAGGCACTAACTCCTCCATATAATCTCTGACTCAAGGCTCTAACTCCTCCATATACCCTCTGACTCCAGGCTCTATCTCTTCCATAAATCATCTGACTCCAGGCTCTAACTCATCCATATACTCTCTGACTCCAGGCTCTAACTCCTCCATATACTCTCTGACTCCAGGCTCTAACTCCTCCATATACTCTCTGACTCCAGGCTCTAACTACTCCATATACTCTCTGACTCCAGGTTCTAACTCCTCCATATACTCTCTGACTCCAGGTTCTATCTCCTCCATAAACTCTCTGACTCAGGCTCTAACTCCTCCATATACTCTCTGACTCCAGGCTCTAACTCCTCCATATATTCTCTGACTCCAGGCTCTAACTCCTCCATATACTGTCTGACTCCAGGCTCTAACTACTCCTCTCTGACTCCAGACTCTAACTCCTCCATATAATCTCTGACTCCAGTCTCTAACTCCTCCATAAACTCTCTGACTCCAGGCTCTAACTCTTCCATATACTGTCTGACTCCAGGCTCTAACTCCTCCATATACTGTCTGACTCCAGGCTCTAACTCCTCCATGTACTGTCTGACTCCAGGCACTAACTCCTCCATATACTCTCTGGCTCCAGGCTCTAACTCCTCCATATACTGTCTGACTCCAGGCTCTAACTCCTCCATATACTCTCTGACTCCAGGCTCTAACTCCTCCATATACTCTCTGCTCCAGGCTCTAACTCCTCCATATACTCTCTGACTCCAGGCTCCATTTCCTCCATATACTCTCTTACTCCAGGCTCAAATTCCTCATCTCTGACTCCAGGCTCTAACTCCTCCATATACTCACTGACTCCAGGCTCTAACTCCTCCATATACTGTCTGACTCCAGACTCTAACTCCTCCATATACTCTCTGACTCCAGGCTCCATTTCCTCCATAAACTCTCTGACTCCAGGCTATAACTCCTTTATATACTCTCTGACTCCAGGCTCTAACTCCTCCATATACTCTCTGACTCCAGGCTCTAATTTCTCCATATACTCTCTGACTCCAGGCTCTAACTCCTCCATATATTCTCTGACTCCAGGCTCTAACTCCTCCATATACTGTCTGACTCCAGGCTCTAACTCCTCCATATACTCTCTGATTCCATGCTCTAACTTCTCCATTTACTCTCTGACTCCAGGCTCTAACTCCTCCATATACTCTCTGACTCCAGGCTCTAACTCCTCCATATACTATCTGACCCCAGGCTTTAACTCCTCATCTCTGACTCCAGGCACTAACTCCTCCATATACTCTCTGACTCCAAGCTCTAACTCCTCCTTAAACTCTCTGACTCCAGGCTCTAACTCCTCCATAAACTCTCTGACTCCAGGCTCTAACTCCTCCATATACTCTCTGACTCAGGCTCTAACTCCTCCATATACTCTCTGACTCCAGGCTCTATCTCCTCCATAAACTCTCTGACTCAGGCTCTAACTCCTCCATATACTCTCTGACTCCAGGCTCTAACTCCTCCATATATTCTCTGACTCCAGGCTCTAACTCCTCCATATACTCTCTGACTCCAGGCTCTAACTCCTCCATATACTGTCTGACTCCAGGCTCTAACTACTCCTCTCTGACTCCAGGCTCTAACTCCACCATAAACTCTCTGACTCCAGGCTCTAACTCCTCCATATACTCTCTGACTCCAGACTCTAACTCCTCATCTCTGACTCCAGGCTCTAACTCCTCCATATACTCTCTGACTCCAGGCTCTAACTCCTCCATATACTCTCTTACTCCAGGCTCTATCTCCTCCATAAACCCTCTGACTCCAGGCACTAACTCCTCCATATAATCTCTGACTCAAGGCTCTAACTCCTCCATATACCCTCTGACTCCAGGCTCTATCTCTTCCATAAATCATCTGACTCCAGGCTCTAACTCATCCATATACTCTCTGACTCCAGGCTCTAACTCCTCCATATACTCTCTGACTCCAGGCTCTAACTCCTCCATATACTCTCTGACTCCAGGCTCTAACTACTCCATATACTCTCTGACTCCAGGTTCTAACTCCTCCATATACTCTCTGACTCCAGGTTCTATCTCCTCCATAAACTCTCTGACTCAGGCTCTAACTCCTCCATATACTCTCTGACTCCAGGCTCTAACTCCTCCATATATTCTCTGACTCCAGGCTCTAACTCCTCCATATACTGTCTGACTCCAGGCTCTAACTCCTCCATATACTGTCTGACTCCAGGCTCTAACTCCTCCATATACTCTCTGACTCCAGGCTCTAACTACTCCTCTCTAACTCCAGGCTCTAACTCCTCCATATACTCTCTGACTCCAGGCTCTAACTCCTCCATATACTCTCTGACTCCAGGCTCTAACTCCTCCATATACTCTCTGACTCCAGGCTCTAACTCCTCCATATACTGTCTGACTCCAGGCTCTAACTCCTCCATATACTCTCTGACTCCAGGCTCTAACTCCTCCATATACTCTATGACTCCAGGCTCTAACTCCTCCATATACTCTCTGGCTACAGGCTCTAACTCCTCCATATACTGTCTGACTCCAGGCTCTAACTACTCCATATACTGTCTGACTCCAGGCTCTAACTCCTCCATATACTCTCTGACTCCAGGCTCTAACTACTCCTCTCTAACTCCAGGCTCTAACTCCTCCATATACTCTCTGACTCCAGGCTCTAACTCCTCCATATACTCTCTGACTCCAGGCTCTAACTCCTCCATATACTGTCTAACTCCAGGCTCTAACTCCTCCATATACTCTCTGACTCCAGGCTCTAACTCCTCCATATACTCTCTGACTCCAGGCTATAACTCCTCCATATACTCTCTGACTCCAGGCTCTAACTCCTCCATATACTCTCTGACTCCAGGCTCTAACTCCTCCATATACTCTCTGCTCCAGGCTCTAACTCCTACATATACTGTCTGACTCCAGGCTCTAACTCCTCCATATACTGTCTGACTCCAGGCTCTAACTCCTCCATATACTCTCTGACTCCAGGCTATAACTCCTCCATATACTCTCTGACTCCAGGCTCTAACTCCTCCATATACTGTCTGACTCCAGGCTATAACTCCTCCATATACTCTCTGACTCCAGGCTCTAACTACTCCTCTCTAACTCCAGGCTCTAACTCCTCCATATACTCTCTGACTCCAGGCTCTAACTCCTCCATATACTCTCTGACTCCAGGCTCTAACTCCTCCATATACTCTCTGACTCCAGGCTCTAACTCCTCCATATACTGTCTGACTCCAGGCTCTAACTCCTCCATATACTCTCTGACTCCAGGCTCTAACTCCTCCATATACTCTATGACTCCAGGCTCTAACTCCTCCATATACTCTCTGGCTCCAGGCTCTAACTCCTCCATATACTGTCTGACTCCAGGCTCTAACTACTCCATATACTGTCTGACTCCAGGCTCTAACTCCTCCATATACTCTCTGACTCCAGGCTCTAACTACTCCTCTCTAACTCCAGGCTCTAACTCCTCCATATACTCTCTGACTCCAGGCTCTAACTCCTCCATATACTCTCTGACTCCAGGCTCTAACTCCTCCATATACTGTCTAACTCCAGGCTCTAACTCCTCCATATACTCTCTGACTCCAGGCTCTAACTCCTCCATATACTCTCTGACTCCAGGCTCTAACTCCTCCATATACTGTCTAACTCCAGGCTCTAACTCCTCCATATACTCTCTGACTCCAGGCTCTAACTCCTCCATATACTCTCTGCTCCAGGCTATAACTCCTCCATATACTGTCTAACTCCAGGCACTAACTCCTCCATATACTCTCTGACTCCAGGCTCTAACTCCTCCATATACTCTCTGACTCCAGGCTCTAACTCCTCCATATACTCTCTGACTCCAGGCTCTAACTCCTCCATATACTCTCTGACTCCAGGCTCTAACTCCTCCATATACTCTCTGCTCCAGGCTCTAACTCCTACATATACTGTCTGACTCCAGGCTCTAACTCCTCCATATACTGTCTAACTCCAGGCTCTAACTCCTCCATATACTCTCTGACTCCAGGCTATAACTCCTCCATATACTCTCTGACTCCAGGCTCTAACTCCTCCATATACTGTCTGACTCCAGGCTCTAACTCCTCCATATACTCTCTGACTCCAGGCTCTAACTCCTCCATATACTCTCTGACTCCAGGCTCTATCTCCTCCATAAATCCTCTGACTCCAGGCTCTAACTCCTCCATATACTCTCTGACACCAGGATCTAACTCCTCCATATACTCTCTGACTCCAGGCTCCATTTCCTCCATAAACTCTCTGACTCCAGGCTATAACTCCTCCATATACTCTCTGACTCCAGGCTCTAACTCCTCATCTCTGACTCCAGGCTCTAACTCCTCCATATACTCTCTGACTCAGGCTCTAACTCCTCCATATACTGTCTGACTCCAGACTCTAACTCCTCCATATACTCTCTGACTCCAGGCTCTAACTCCTCCATATACTCTCTGACTCCAGGCTTTAATTCCTCCATATGCTCTCTGACTCCAGGCTCTAACTCCTCCATATATTCTCTGACTCCAGGCTCTAACTCCTCCATATACTTTCTGACTCCAGGCTCTAACTCCTCCCTATACTCTCTGACTCCAGGCTTTAATTCCTCCATATGCTCTCTGACTCCAGGCTCTAACTCCTCCATATATTCTCTGACTCCAGGCTCTAACTCCTCCATATACTTTCTGACTCCAGGCTCTAACTCCTCCCTATACTCTCTGACTCCAGGCTCTAACTCCTCCCTATACTCTCTGACCCCAGGCTTTAACTCCTCATCTCTGACTCAGGCTCTAACTCCTCCATAAACTCTCTGACTCCAGGCTCTAACTCCTCCATATACTCTCTGACTCCAGGCTCTAACTCCTCCATATACTCTCTGACTCAGGCTCTAACTCCTCCATATACTCTCTGACTCCAGGCTCTAACTCCTCCATAAACTCTCTGACTCCAGGCTCTAACTACTCCTCTCTAACTCCAGGCTCTAACTCCTCCATATACTCTCTGACCCAGGCTCTAACTCCTACATATAATCTCTGACTCCAGGCTCTAACTCCTCCATATACTCTCTGACTCCAGGCTATAACTCCTCCATATATTTTCTGACTCCAGGCTCTAACTACTCCTCTCTAACTCCAGGCTCTAACTCCTCCATATACTCTATGACTCCAGGCTCTAACTCCTCCATATACTCTATGACTCCAGGCTCTAACTCCTCCATATACTCTCTGACTCCAGGCTCTAACTCCTCCATATACTCTATGACTCCAGGCTCTAACTCCTCCATATACTCTCTGACTCCAGGCTCTAACTCCTCCATATACTCTCTGACTCCAGGCTCTAACTCCTCCATATACTCTCTAACTCCAGGCACTAACTCCTCCATATACTCTCTGGCTCCAGGCTCTAACTCCTCCATATACTGTCTGACTCCAGGCTCTAACTCCTCCATATACTGTCTGACTCCAGGCTCTAACTCCTCCATATACTCTCTGACTCCAGGCTCTAACTACTCCTCTCTAACTCCAGGCTCTAACTCCTCCATATACTCTCTGACTCCAGGCTCTAACTCCTCCATATACTCTATGACTCCAGACTCTAACTCCTCCATATACTCTCTGGCTCCAGGCTCTAACTCCTCCATATACTGTCTGACTCCAGGCTCTAACTACTCCATATACTGTCTGACTCCAGGCTCTAACTCCTCCATATACTCTCTGACTCCAGGCTCTAACTACTCCTCTCTAACTCCAGGCTCTAACTCCTCCATATACTCTCTGACTCCAGGCTCTAACTCCTCCATATACTCTCTGACTCCAGGCTCTAACTCCTCCATATACTGTCTAACTCCAGGCTCTAACTCCTCCATATACTCTCTGACTCCAGGCTCTAACTCCTCCATATACTCTCTGACTCCAGGCTCTAACTCCTCCATATACTCTCTGCTCCAGGCTATAACTCCTCCATATACTGTCTAACTCCAGGCTATAACTCCTCCATATACTCTCTGACTCAAGGCTCTAACTCCTCCATATACTCTCTGACTCCAGGCTATAACTCCTCCATATACTCTCTGACTCCAGGCTCTAACTCCTCCATATACTCTCTGACTCCAGGCTCTAACTCCTCCATATACTCTCTGCTCCAGGCTCTAACTCCTCCATATACTCTCTGACTCCAGGCTCTAACTCCTCCATATACTCTCTGCTCCAGGCTATAACTCCTCCATATACTGTCTAACTCCAGGCTATAACTCCTCCATATACTCTCTGACTCCAGGCTCTAACTCCTCCATATACTCTCTGACTCCAGGCTCTAACTCCTCCATATACTCTCTGACTCCAGGCTCTAACTCCTCCATATACTCTCTGACTCCAGGCTCTAACTCCTCCATATACTCTCTGCTCCAGGCTCTAACTCCTACATATACTTTCTGACTCCAGGCTCTAACTCCTCCCTATACTCTCTGACTCCAGGCTCTAACTCCTCCCTATACTCTCTGACCCCAGGCTTTAACTCCTCATCTCTGACTCAGGCTCTAACTCCTCCATAAACTCTCTGACTCCAGGCTCTAACTCCTCCATATACTCTCTGACTCCAGGCTCTAACTCCTCCATATACTCTCTGACTCAGGCTCTAACTCCTCCATATACTCTCTGACTCCAGGCTCTAACTCCTCCATAAACTCTCTGACTCCAGGCTCTAACTACTCCTCTCTAACTCCAGGCTCTAACTCCTCCATATACTCTCTGACCCAGGGTCTAACTCCTACATATAATCTCTGACTCCAGGATCTAACTCCTCCATATACTATCTGACTCCAGGCTATAACTCCTCCATATATTCTCTGACTCCAGGCTCTAACTACTCCTCTCTAACTCCAGGCTCTAACTCCTCCATATACTCTCTGACTCCAGGCTCTAACTCCTCCATATACTCTATGACTCCAGGCTCTAACTCCTCCATATACTCTCTGACTCCAGGCTCTAACTCCTCCATATACTCTATGACTCCAGGCTCTAACTCCTCCATATACTCTCTGACTCCAGGCTCTAACTCCTCCATATACTCTCTGACTCCAGGCTCTAACTCCTCCATATACTCTCTAACTCCAGGCTCTAACTCCTCCATAAACTCTCTGACTCCAGGCTCTAACTCCTCCATATACTCTCTAACTCCAGGCACTAACTCCTCCATATACTCTCTGGCTCCAGGCTCTAACTCCTCCATATACTGTCTGACTCCAGGCTCTAACTCCTCCATATACTGTCTGACTCCAGGCTCTAACTCCTCCATATACTCTCTGACTCCAGGCACTAACTCCTCCATATACTCTCTGACTCCAAGCTCTAACTCCTCCTTAAACTCTCTGACTCCAGGCTCTAACTCCTCCATAAACTCTCTGACTCCAGGCTCTAACTCCTCCATATACTCTCTGACTCAGGCTCTAACTCCTCCATATACTCTCTGACTCCAGGCTCTATCTCCTCCATAAACTCTCTGACTCAGGCTCTAACTCCTCCATATACTCTCTGACTCCAGGCTCTAACTCCTCCATATATTCTCTGACTCCAGGCTCTAACTCCTCCATATACTCTCTGACTCCAGGCTCTAACTCCTCCATATACTGTCTGACTCCAGGCTCTAACTACTCCTCTCTGACTCCAGGCTCTAACTCCACCATAAACTCTCTGACTCCAGGCTCTAACTCCTCCATATACTCTCTGACTCCAGACTCTAACTCCTCATCTCTGACTCCAGGCTCTAACTCCTCCATATACTCTCTGACTCCAGGCTCTAACTCCTCCATATACTCTCTTACTCCAGGCTCTATCTCCTACATAAACCCTCTGACTCCAGGCACTAACTCCTCCTTATAATCTCTGACTCCAGGCTCTAACTCCTCCATATACCCTCTGACTCCAGGCTCTATCTCTTCCATAAATCCTCTGACTCCAGGCTCTAACTCCTCCATATACTCTCTGAATCCAGGCTCTAACTCCTCCATATACTCTCTGACTCCAGGCTCTAACTCCTCCATATACTCTCTGACTCCAGGCTCTAACTACTCCATATACTCTCTGACTCCAGGTTCTAACTCCTCCATATACTCTCTGACTCCAGGTTCTATCTCCTCCATAAACTCTCTGACTCAGGCTCTAACTTCTCCATATACTCTCTGACTCCAGGCTCTAACTCCTCCATATATTCTCTGACTCCAGGCTCTAACTCCTCCATATACTGTCTGACTCCAGGCTCTAACTACTCCTCTCTGACTCCAGACTCTAACTCCTCCATATAATCTCTGACTCCAGTCTCTAACTCCTCCATAAACTCTCTGACTCTAGGCTCTAACTCTTCCATATACTGTCTGACTCCAGGCTCTAACTCCTCCATATACTGTCTGACTCCAGGCTCTAACTCCTCCATATACTGTCTGACTCCAGGCACTAACTCCTCCATATACTCTCTGGCTCCAGGCTCTAACTCCTCCATATACTGTCTGACTCCAGGCTCTAACTCCTCCATATACTCTCTAACTCCGGCTCTAACTCCTCCATATACTGTCTGACTCCAGGCTCTAACTCCTCCATATACTCTCTAACTCCAGGCTCTAACTCCTCCATATATTCTCTGACTCCAGGCTCTAACTCCTCCATATACTGTCTGACTCCAGGCTCTAACTCCTCCATATACTCTCTGACTCCAGGCTCTAACTCTTCCATATACTCTATGACTCCAGGCTCTAACTCCTCCATATACTGTCTGACTCCAGGCTCTAACTCCTCCATATACTGTCTGACTCCAGGCTCTAACTCCTCCATATACTGTCTGACTCCAGGCTCTAACTCCTCCATATACTGTCTGACTCCAGGCACTAACTCCTCCATATACTCTCTGGCTCCAGGCTCTAACTCCTCCATATACTTTCTGACTCCAGGCTCTAACTCCTCCATATACTCTCTAACTCCAGGCTCTAACTCCTCCATATACTGTCTGACTCCAGGCTCTAACTCCTCCATATACTGTCTGACTCCAGGCTCTAACTCCTCCATATACTGTCTGACTCCAGGCACTAACTCCTCCATATACTCTCTGGCTCCAGGCTCTAACTCCTCCATATACTTTCTGACTCCAGGCTCTAACTCCTCCATATACTCTCTAACTCCAGGCTCTAACTCCTCCATATACTGTCTGACTCCAGGCTCTAACTCCTCCATATACTCTCTAACTCCAGGCTCTAACTCCTCCATATATTCTCTGACTCCAGACTCTAACTCCTCCATATACTGTCTGACTCCAGGCTCTAACTCCTCCATATACTGTCTGACTCCAGGCTCTAACTCCTCCATATACTCTCTGACTCCAGGCTCTAACTCCTCCATATACTCTATGACTCCAGGCTCTAACTCCTCCATATACTCTCTGACTCCAGGCTCTAACTCCTCCATATACTCTCTGACTCCAGGCTCTAACTCCTCCATATACTCTCTAACTCCAGGCTCTAACTCCTCCATATACTCTCTGACTCCAGGCTCTAACTCCTCCATATACTCTATGACTCCAGGCTCTAACTCCTCCATATACTCTCTGACTCCAGGCTCTAACTCCTCCATATACTCTATGACTCCAGGCTCTAACTCCTCCATATACTCTCTGACTCCAGGCTCTAACTCCTCCATATACTCTCTGACTCCAGGCTCTAACTCCTCCATATACTCTCTAACTCCAGGCTCTAACTCCTCCATAAACTCTCTGACTCCAGGCTCTAACTCCTCCATATACTCTCTAACTCCAGGCACTAACTCCTCCATATACTCTCTGGCTCCAGGCTCTAACTCCTCCATATACTGTCTGACTCCAGGCTCTAACTCCTCCATATACTGTCTGACTCCAGGCTCTAACTCCTCCATTTACTCTCTGACTCCAGGCTCTAACTACTCCTCTCTAACTCCAGGCTCTAACTCCTCCATATACTGTCTGACTCCAGGCTCTAACTCCTCCATATACTCTCTGACTCCAGGCTCTAACTCCTCCATATACTCTCTGACTCCAGGCTCTAACTCCTCCATATACTGTCTGACTCCAGGCTCTAACTCCTCCATATACTCTCTGACTCCAGGCTCTAACTCCTCCATATACTCTATGACTCCAGGCTCTAACTCCTCCATATACTCTCTGGCTCCAGGCTCTAACTCCTCCATATACTGTCTGACTCCAGGCTCTAACTACTCCATATACTGTCTGACTCCAGGCTCTAACTCCTCCATATACTCTCTGACTCCAGGCTCTAACTACTCCTCTCTAACTCCAGGCTCTAACTCCTCCATATACACTCTGACTCCAGGCTCTAACTCCTCCATATACTCTCTGACTCCAGGCTCTAACTCCTCCATATACTCTCTGACTCCAGGCTCTAACTCCTCCATATACTGTCTAACTCCAGGCTCTAACTCCTCCATATACTCTCTGACTCCAGGCTCTAACTCCTCCATATACTCTCTGACTCCAGGCTCTAACTCCTCCATATACTGTCTAACTCCAGGCTCTAACTCCTCCATATACTCTCTGACTCCAGCATCTAACTCCTCCATATACTCTCTGCTCCAGGCTATAACTCCTCCATATACTGTCTAACTCCAGGCACTAACTCCTCCATATACTCTCTGACTCCAGGCTCTAACTCCTCCATATACTCTCTGACTCCAGGCTCTAACTCCTCCATATACTCTCTGACTCCAGGCTCTAACTCCTCCATATACTCTCTGACTCCAGGCTCTAACTCCTCCATATACTCTCTGCTCCAGGCTATAACTCCTCCATATACTGTCTAACTCCAGGCTATAACTCCTCCATATACTCTCTGACTCCAGGCTCTAACTCCTCCATATACTCTCTGACTCCAGGCTATAACTCCTCCATATACTCTCTGACTCCAGGCTCTAACTCCTCCATATACTCTCTGACTCCAGGCTCTAACTCCTCCATATACTCTCTGCTCCAGGCTCTAACTCCTACATATACTGTCTGACTCCAGGCTCTAACTCCTCCATATACTGTCTGACTCCAGGCTCTAACTCCTCCATATACTCTCTGACTCCAGGCTATAACTCCTCCATATACTCTCTGACTCCAGGCTCTAACTCCTCCATATACTGTCTGACTCCAGGCTCTAACTCCTCCATATACTCTCTGACTCCAGGCTCTAACTACTCCTCTCTAACTCCAGGCTCTAACTCCTCCATATACTCTCTGACTCCAGGCTCTAACTCCTCCATATACTCTCTGACTCCAGGCTCTAACTCCTCCATATACTCTCTGACTCCAGAATCTAACTCCTCCATATACTGTCTGACTCCAGGCTCTAACTCCTCCATATACTCTCTGACTCCAGGCTCTAACTCCTCCATATACTCTATGACTCCAGGCTCTAACTCCTCCATATACTCTCTGGCTCCAGGCTCTAACTCCTCCATATACTGTCTGACTCCAGGCTCTAACTACTCCATATACTGTCTGACTCCAGGCTCTAACTCCTCCATATACTCTCTGACTCCAGGCTCTAACTACTCCTCTCTAACTCCAGGCTCTAACTCCTCCATATACTCTCTGACTCCAGGCTCTAACTCCTCCATATACTCTCTGACTCCAGGCTCTAACTCCTCCATATACTGTCTAACTCCAGGCTCTAACTCCTCCATATACTCTCTGACTCCAGGCTCTAACTCCTCCATATACTCTCTGACTCCAGGCTCTAACTCCTCCATATACTGTCTAACTCCAGGCTCTAACTCCTCCATATACTCTCTGACTCCAGGCTCTAACTCCTCCATATACTCTCTGCTCCAGGCTATAACTCCTCCATATACTGTCTAACTCCAGGCACTAACTCCTCCATATACTCTCTGACTCCAGGCTCTAACTCCTCCATATACTCTCTGACTCCAGGCTCTAACTCCTCCATATACTCTCTGACTCCAGGCTCTAACTCCTCCATATACTCTCTGACTCCAGGCTCTAACTCCTCCATATACTCTCTGCTCCAGGCTCTAACTCCTACATATACTGTCTGACTCCAGGCTCTAACTCCTCCATATACTGTCTGACTCCAGGCTCTAACTCCTCCATATACTCTCTGACTCCAGGCTATAACTCCTCCATATACTCTCTGACTCCAGGCTCTAACTCCTCCATATACTGTCTGACTCCAGGCTCTAACTCCTCCATATACTCTCTGACTCCAGGCTCTAACTCCTCCATATACTCTCTGACTCCAGGCTCTATCTCCTCCATAAATCCTCTGACTCCAGGCTCTAACTCCTCCATATACTCTCTGACACCAGGATCTAACTCCTCCATATACTCTCTGACTCCAGGCTCCATTTCCTCCATAAACTCTCTGACTCCAGGCTCTAACTCCTCCATATACTGTCTGACTCCAGGCTCTAACTCCTCCATATACTGTCTGACTCCAGGCACTAACTCCTCCATATACTCTCTGGATCCAGGCTCTAACTCCTCCATATACTGTCTGACTCCAGGCTCTAACTCCTCCATATACTCTCTAACTCCAGGCTCTAACTCCTCCATATACTGTCTGACTCCAGGCTCTAACTCCTCCATATACTCTCTAACTCCAGGCTCTAACTCCTCCATATATTCTCTGACTCCAGACTCTAACTCCTCCATATACTGTCTGACTCCAGGCTCTAACTCCTCCATATACTGTCTGACTCCAGGCTCTAACTCCTCCATATACTCTCTGACTCCAGGCTCTAACTCCTCCATATACTCTATGACTCCAGGCTCTAACTCCTCCATATACTCTCTGACTCCAGGCTCTAACTCCTCCATATACTCTCTGACTCCAGGCTCTAACTCCTCCATATACTCTCTAACTCCAGGCTCTAACTCCTCCATATACTCTCTGACTCCAGGCTCTAACTCCTCCATATACTCTATGACTCCAGGCTCTAACTCCTCCATATACCCTCTGACTCCAGGCTCTAACTCCTCCATATACTCTATGACTCCAGGCTCTAACTCCTCCATATACTCTCTGACTCCAGGCTCTAACTCCTCCATATACTCTCTGACTCCAGGCTCTAACTCCTCCATATACTGTCTAACTCCAGGCTCTAACTCCTCCATATACTCTCTGACTCCAGGCTCTAACTCCTCCATATACTCTCTGACTCCAGGCTCTAACTCCTCCATATACTGTCTAACTCCAGGCTCTAACTCCTCCATATACTCTCTGACTCCAGGCTCTAACTCCTCCATATACTCTCTGCTCCAGGCTATAACTCCTCCATATACTGTCTAACTCCAGGCACTAACTCCTCCATATACTCTCTGACTCCAGGCTCTAACTCCTCCATATACTCTCTGACTCCAGGCTCTAACTCCTCCATATACTCTCTGACTCCAGGCTCTAACTCCTCCATATACTCTCTGACTCCAGGCTCTAACTCCTCCATATACTCTCTGCTCCAGGCTCTAACTCCTACATATACTGTCTGACTCCAGGCTCTAACTCCTCCATATACTGTCTGACTCCAGGCTCTAACTCCTCCATATACTCTCTGACTCCAGGCTATAACTCCTCCATATACTCTCTGACTCCAGGCTCTAACTCCTCCATATACTGTCTGACTCCAGGCTCTAACTCCTCCATATACTCTCTGACTCCAGGCTCTAACTCCTCCATATACTCTCTGACTCCAGGCTCTATCTCCTCCATAAATCCTCTGACTCCAGGCTCTAACTCCTCCATATACTCTCTGACACCAGGATCTAACTCCTCCATATACTCTCTGACTCCAGGCTCCATTTCCTCCATAAACTCTCTGACTCCAGGCTCTAACTCCTCCATATACTGTCTGACTCCAGGCTCTAACTCCTCCATATACTGTCTGACTCCAGGCACTAACTCCTCCATATACTCTCTGGATCCAGGCTCTAACTCCTCCATATACTGTCTGACTCCAGGCTCTAACTCCTCCATATACTCTCTAACTCCAGGCTCTAACTCCTCCATATACTCTCTAACTCCAGGCTCTAACTCCTCCATATATTCTCTGACTCCAGACTCTAACTCCTCCATATACTGTCTGACTCCAGGCTCTAACTCCTCCATATACTGTCTGACTCCAGGCTCTAACTCCTCCATATACTCTCTGACTCCAGGCTCTAACTCCTCCATATACTCTATGACTCCAGGCTCTAACTCCTCCATATACTCTCTGACTCCAGGCTCTAACTCCTCCATATACTCTCTGACTCCAGGCTCTAACTCCTCCATATACTCTCTAACTCCAGGCTCTAACTCCTCCATATACTCTCTGACTCCAGGCTCTAACTCCTCCATATACTCTATGACTCCAGGCTCTAACTCCTCCATATACCCTCTGACTCCAGGCTCTAACTCCTCCATATACTCTATGACTCCAGGCTCTAACTCCTCCATATACTCTCTGACTCCAGGCTCTAACTCCTCCATATACTCTCTGACTCCAGGCTCTAACTCCTCCATATACTCTCTGACTCCAGGCTCTAACTCCTCCATAAACTCTCTGACTCCAGGCTCTAACTCCTCCATATACTCTCTAACTCCAGGCACTAACTCCTCCATATACTCTCTGGCTCCAGGCTCTAACTCCTCCATATACTGTCTGACTCCAGGCTCTAACTCCTCCATATACTGTCTGACTCCAGGCTCTAACTCCTCCATTTACTCTCTGACTCCAGGCTCTAACTACTCCTCTCTAACTCCAGGCTCTAACTCCTCCATATACTCTCTGACTCCAGGCTCTAACTCCTCCATATACTCTCTGACTCCAGGCTCTAACTCCTCCATATACTCTCTGACTCCAGGCTCTAACTCCTCCATATACTGTCTGACTCCAGGCTCTAACTCCTCCATATACTCTCTGACTCCAGGCTCTAACTCCTCCATATACTCTATGAATCCAGGCTCTAACTCCTCCATATACTCTCTGGCTCCAGGCTCTAACTCCTCCATATACTGTCTGACTCCAGGCTCTAACTACTCCATATACTGTCTGACTCCAGGCTCTAACTCCTCCATATACTCTCTGACTCCAGGCTCTAACTACTCCTCTCTAACTCCAGGCTCTAACTCCTCCATATACTCTCTGACTCCAGGCTCTAACTCCTCCATATACTCTCTGACTCCAGGCTCTAACTCCTCCATATACTCTCTGACTCCAGGCTCTAACTCCTCCATATACTGTCTAACTCCAGTCTCTAACTCCTCCATATACTCTCTGACTCCAGGCTCTAACTCCTCCATATACTCTCTGACTCCAGGCTCTAACTCCTCCATATACTGTCTAACTCCAGGCTCTAACTCCTCCATATACTCTCTGACTCCAGGCTCTAACTCCTCCATATACTCTCTGCTCCAGGCTATAACTCCTCCATATACTGTCTAACTCCAGGCACTAACTCCTCCATACACTCTCTGACTCCAGGCTCTAACTCCTCCATATACTCTCTGACTCCAGGCTCTAACTCCTCCATATACTCTCTGACGCCAGGCTCTAACTCCTCCATATACTCTCTGACTCCAGGCTCTAACTCCTCCATATACTCTCTGCTCCAGGCTATAACTCCTCCATATACTGTCTAACTCCAGGCTATAACTCCTCCATATACTCTCTGACTCCAGGCTCTAACTCCTCCATATACTCTCTGACTCCAGGCTATAACTCCTCCATATACTCTCTGACTCCAGGCTCTAACTCCTCCATATACTCTCTGACTCCAGGCTCTAACTCCTCCATATACTCTCTGCTCCAGGCTCTAACTCCTACATATACTGTCTGACTCCAGGCTCTAACTCCTCCATATACTGTCTGACTCCAGGCTCTAACTCCTCCATATACTCTCTGACTCCAGGCTATAACTCCTCCATATACTCTCTGACTCCAGGCTCTAACTCCTCCATATACTGTCTGACTCCAGGCTCTAACTCCTCCATATACTCTCTGACTCCAGGCTCTAACTACTCCTCTCTAACTCCAGGCTCTAACTCCTCCATATACTGTCTGACTCCAGGCTCTAACTCCTCCATATACTCTCTGACTCCAGGCTCTAACTCCTCCATATACTCTCTGACTCCAGGCTCTAACTCCTCCATATACTGTCTGACTCCAGGCTCTAACTCCTCCATATACTCTCTGACTCCAGGCTCTAACTCCTCCATATACTCTATGACTCCAGGCTCTAACTCCTCCATATACTCTCTGGCTCCAGGCTCTAACTCCTCCATATACTGTCTGACTCCAGGCTCTAACTACTCCATATACTGTCTGACTCCAGGCTCTAACTCCTCCATATACTCTCTGACTCCAGGCTCTAACTACTCCTCTCTAACTCCAGGCTCTAACTCCTCCATATACTCTCTGACTCCAGGCTCTAACTCCTCCATATACTCTCTGACTACAGGCTCTAACTCCTCCATATACTGTCTAACTCCAGGCTCTAACTCCTCCATATACTCTCTGACTCCAGGCTCTAACTCCTCCATATACTCTCTGACTCCAGGCTCTAACTCCTCCATATACTGTCTAACTCCAGGCTCTAACTCCTCCATATACTCTCTGACTCCAGGCTCTAACTCCTCCATATACTCTCTGCTCCAGGCTATAACTCCTCCATATACTGTCTAACTCCAGGCACTAACTCCTCCATATACTCTCTGACTCCAGGCTCTAACTCCTCCATATACTCTCTGACTCCAGGCTCTAACTCCTCCATATACTCTCTGACTCCAGGCTCTAACTCCTCCATATACTCTCTAACTCCAGGCTCTAACTCCTCCATATATTCTCTGACCCCAGACTCTAACTCCTCCATATACTGTCTGACTCCAGGCTCTAACTCCTCCATATACTGTCTGACTCCAGGCTCTAACTCCTCCATATACTCTCTGACTCCAGGCTCTAACTCCTCCATATACTCTATGACTCCAGGCTCTAACTCCTCCATATACTCTCTGACTCCAGGCTCTAACTCCTCCATATACTCTCTGACTCCAGGCTCTAACTCCTCCATATACTCTCTAACTCCAGGCTCTAACTCCTCCATATACTCTCTGACTCCAGGCTCTAACTCCTCCATATACTCTATGACTCCAGGCTCTAACTCCTCCATATACCCTCTGACTCCAGGCTCTAACTCCTCCATATACTCTATGACTCCAGGCTCTAACTCCTCCATATACTCTCTGACTCCAGGCTCTAACTCCTCCATATACTCTCTGACTCCAGGCTCTAACTCCTCCATATACTCTCTAACTCCAGGCTCTAACTCCTCCATAAACTCTCTGACTCCAGGCTCTAACTCCTCCATATACTCTCTAACTCCAGGCACTAACTCCTCCATATACTCTCTGGCTCCAGGCTCTAACTCCTCCATATACTGTCTGACTCCAGGCTCTAACTCCTCCATATACTGTCTGACTCCAGGCTCTAACTCCTCCATTTACTCTCTGACTCCAGGCTCTAACTACTCCTCTCTAACTCCAGGCTCTAACTCCTCCATATACTCTCTGACTCCAGGCTCTAACTCCTCCATATACTCTCTGACTCCAGGCTCTAACTCCTCCATATACTCTCTGACTCCAGGCTCTAACTCCTCCATATACTGTCTGACTCCAGGCTCTAACTCCTCCATATACTCTCTGACTCCAGGCTCTAACTCCTCCATATACTCTATGACTCCAGGCTCTAACTCCTCCATATACTCTCTGGCTCCAGGCTCTAACTCCTCCATATACTGTCTGACTCCAGGCTCTAACTACTCCATATACTGTCTGACTCCAGGCTCTAACTCCTCCATATACTCTCTGACTCCAGGCTCTAACTACTCCTCTCTAACTCCAGGCTCTAACTCCTCCATATACTCTCTGACTCCAGGCTCTAACTCCTCCATATACTCTCTGACTCCAGGCTCTAACTCCTCCATATACTCTCTGACTCCAGGCTCTAACTCCTCCATATACTGTCTAACTCCAGGCTCTAACTCCTCCATATACTCTCTGACTCCAGGCTCTAACTCCTCCATATACTCTCTGACTCCAGGCTCTAACTCCTCCATATACTGTCTAACTCCAGGCTCTAACTCCTCCATATACTCTCTGACTCCAGGCTCTAACTCCTCCATATACTCTCTGCTCCAGGCTATAACTCCTCCATATACTGTCTAACTCCAGGCACTAACTCCTCCATATACTCTCTGACTCCAGGCTCTAACTCCTCCATATACTCTCTGACTCCAGGCTCTAACTCCTCCATATACTCTCTGATGCCAGGCTCTAACTCCTCCATATACTCTCTGACTCCAGGCTCTAACTCCTCCATATACTCTCTGCTCCAGGCTATAACTCCTCCATATACTGTCTAACTCCAGGCTATAACTCCTCCATATACTCTCTGACTCCAGGCTCTAACTCCTCCATATACTCTCTGACTCCAGGCTATAACTCCTCCATATCCTCTCTGACTCCAGGCTCTAACTCCTCCATATACTCTCTGACTCCAGGCTCTAACTCCTCCATATACTCTCTGCTCCAGGCTCTAACTCCTACATATACTGTCTGACTCCAGGCTCTAACTCCTCCATATACTGTCTGACTCCAGGCTCTAACTCCTCCATATACTCTCTGACTCCAGGCTATAACTCCTCCATATACTCTCTGACTCCAGGCTCTAACTCCTCCATATACTGTCTGACTCCAGGCTCTAACTCCTCCATATACTCTCTGACTCCAGGCTCTAACTCCTCCATATACTCTCTGCTCCAGGCTATAACTCCTCCATATACTGTCTAACTCCAGGCACTAACTCCTCCATATACTCTCTGACTCCAGGCTCTAACTCCTCCATATACTCTCTGACTCCAGGCTCTAACTCCTCCATATACTCTCTGACGCCAGGCTCTAACTCCTCCATATACTCTCTGACTCCAGGCTCTAACTCCTCCATATACTCTCTGCTCCAGGCTATAACTCCTCCATATACTGTCTAACTCCAGGCTATAACTCCTCCATATACTCTCTAACTCCAGGCTCTAACTCCTCCATATACTCTCTGACTCCAGGCTCTAACTCCTCCATATACTCTCTGCTCCAGGCTATAACTCCTCCATATACTGTCTGACTCCAGGCTCTAACTCCTCCATATACTCTCTGACTCCAGGCTCTAACTCCTCCATATACTCTCTGACTCCAGGCTATAACTCCTCCATATACTCTCTGACTCCAGGCTCTAACTCCTCCATATACTCTCTGACTCCAGGCTCTAACTCCTCCATATACTCTCTGCTCCAGGCTCTAACTCCTACATATACTGTCTGACTCCAGGCTCTAACTCCTCCATATACTGTCTGACTCCAGGCTCTAACTCCTCCATATACTCTCTGACTCCAGGCTATAACTCCTCCATATACTCTCTGACTCCAGGCTCTAACTCCTCCATATACTGTCTGACTCCAGGCTCTAACTCCTCCATATACTCTCTGACTCCAGGCTCTAACTACTCCTCTCTAACTCCAGGCTCTAACTCCTCCATATACTCTCTGACTCCAGGCTCTAACTCCTCCATATACTCTCTGACTCCAGGCTCTAACTCCTCCATATACTCTCTGACTCCAGGCTCTAACTCCTCCATATACTCTCTGACTCCAGGCTCTAACTCCTCCATATACTCTATGACTCCAGGCTCTAACTCCTCCATATACTCTCTGGCTCCAGGCTCTAACTCCTCCATATACTGTCTGACTCCAGGCTCTAACTACTCCATATACTGTCTGACTCCAGGCTCTAACTCCTCCATATACTCTCTGACTCCAGGCTCTAACTACTCCTCTCTAACTCCAGGCTCTAACTCCTCCATATACTCTCTGACTCCAGGCTCTAACTCCTCCATATACTCTCTGACTCCAGGCTCTAACTCCTCCATATACTGTCTAACTCCAGGCTCTAACTCCTCCATATACTCTCTGACTCCAGGCTCTAACTCCTCCATATACTCTCTGACTCCAGGCTCTAACTCCTCCATATACTGTCTAACTCCAGGCTCTAACTCCTCCATATACTCTCTGACTCCAGGCTCTAACTCCTCCATATACTCTCTGCTCCAGGCTATAACTCCTCCATATACTGTCTAACTCCAGGCACTAACTCCTCCATATACTCTCTGACTCCAGGCTCTAACTCCTCCATATACTCTCTGACTCCAGGCTCTAACTCCTCCATATACTCTCTGACTCCAGGCTCTAACTCCTCCATATACTCTCTGCTCCAGGCTATAACTCCTCCATATACTGTCTAACTCCAGGCTATAACTCCTCCATATACTCTCTGACTCCAGGCTCTAACTCCTCCATATACTCTCTGCTCCAGGCTATAACTCCTCCATATACTGTCTAACTCCAGGCTATAACTCCTCCATATACTCTCTGACTCCAGGCTCTAACTCCTCCATATACTCTCTGACTCCAGGCTATAACTCCTCCATATACTCTCTGACTCCAGGCTCTAACTCCTCCATATACTCTCTGACTCCAGGCTCTAACTCCTCCATATACTCTCTGACTCCAGGCTCTAACTCCTACATATACTGTCTGACTCCAGGCTCTAACTCCTCCATATACTGTCTGACTCCAGGCTCTAACTCCTCCATATACTCTCTGACTCCAGGCTATAACTCCTTCATATACTCTCTGACTCCAGGCTCTAACTCCTCCATATACTGTCTGACTCCAGGCTCTAACTCCTCCATATACTCTCTGACTCCAGGCTCTAACTCCTCCATATACTCTCTGACTCCAGGCTCTATCTCCTCCATAAATCCTCTGACTCCAGGCTCTAACTCCTCCATATACTCTCTGACACCAGGATCTAACTCCTCCATATACTCTCTGACTCCAGGCTCCATTTCCTCCATAAACTCTCTGACTCCAGGCTATAACTCCTCCATATACTCTCTGACTCCAGGCTCTAACTCCTCATCTCTGACTCCAGGCTCTAACTCCTCCATATACTCTCTGACTCAGGCTCTAACTCCTCCATATACTGTCTGACTCCAGACTCTAACTCCTCCATATACTCTCTGACTCCAGGCTCTAACTCCTCAATATACTCTCTGACTCCAGGCTTTAATTCCTCCATATGCTCTCTGACTCCAGGCTCTAACTCCTCCATATATTCTCTGACTCCAGGCTCTAACTCCTCCATATACTTTCTGACTCCAGGCTCTAACTCCTCCCTATACTCTCTGACTCCAGGCTTTAATTCCTCCATATGCTCTATGACTCCAGGCTCTAACTCCTCCATATACTCTATGACTCCAGGCTCTAACTCCTCCATATACTCTCTGACTCCAGGCTCTAACTCCTCCATATACTCTATGACTCCAGGCTCTAACTCCTCCATATACTCTCTGACTCCAGGCTCTAACTCCTCCATATACTCTCTGACTCCAGGCTCTAACTCCTCCATATACTCTCTAACTCCAGGCACTAACTCCTCCATATACTCTCTGGCTCCAGGCTCTAACTCCTCCATATACTGTCTGACTCCAGGCTCTAACTCCTCCATATACTGTCTGACTCCAGGCTCTAACTCCTCCATATACTCTCTGACTCCAGGCTCTAACTACTCCTCTCTAACTCCAGGCTCTAACTCCTCCATATACTCTCTGACTCCAGGCTCTAACTCCTCCATATACTCTCTGACTCCAGGCTCTAACTCCTCCATATACTCTCTGACTCCAGGCTCTAACTCCTCCATATACTGTCTGACTCCAGGCTCTAACTCCTCCATATACTCTCTGCTCCAGGCTATAACTCCTCCATATACTGTCTAACTCCAGGCACTAACTCCTCCATATACTCTCTGACTCCAGGCTCTAACTCCTCCATATACTCTCTGACTCCAGGCTCTAACTCCTCCATATACTCTCTGACTCCAGGCTCTAACTCCTCCATATACTCTCTGACTCCAGGCTCTATCTCCTCCATAAATCCTCTGACTCCAGGCTCTAACTCCTCCATATACTCTCTGACACCAGGATCTAACTCCTCCATATACTCTCTGACTCCAGGCTCCATTTCCTCCATAAACTCTCTGACTCCAGGCTATAACTCCTCCATATACTCTCTGACTCCAGGCTCTAACTCCTCATCTCTGACTCCAGGCTCTAACTCCTCCATATACTCTCTGACTCAGGCTCTAACTCCTCCATATACTGTCTGACTCCAGACTCTAACTCCTCCATATACTCTCTGACTCCAGGCTCTAACTCCTCCATATACTCTCTGACTCCAGGCTTTAATTCCTCCATATGCTCTCTGACTCCAGGCTCTAACTCATCCATATATTCTCTGACTCCAGGCTCTAACTCCTCCATATACTTTCTGACTCCAGGCTCTAACTCCTCCCTATACTCTCTGACTCCAGGCTTTAATTCCTCCATATGCTCTCTGACTCCAGGCTCTAACTCCTCCATATATTCTCTGACTCCAGGCTCTAACTCCTCCATATACTTTCTGACTCCAGGCTCTAACTCCTCCCTATACTCTCTGACTCCAGGCTCTAACTCCTCCCTATACTCTCTGACCCCAGGCTTTAACTCCTCATCTCTGACTCAGGCTCTAACTCCTCCATAAACTCTCTGACTCCAGGCTCTAACTCCTCCATATACTCTCTGACTCCAGGCTCTAACCCCTCCATATACTCTCTGACTCAGGCTCTAACTCCTCCATATACTCTCTGACTCCAGGCTCTAACTCCTCCATAAACTCTCTGACTCCAGGCTCTAACTACTCCACTCTAACTCCAGGCTCTAATTCCTCCATATGCTCTCTGACTCCAGGCTCTAACTCCTCCATATATTCTCTGACTCCAGGCTCTAACTCCTCCATATACTTTCTGACTCCAGGCTCTAACTCCTCCCTATACTCTCTGACTCCAGGCTTTAATTCCTCCATATGCTCTATGACTCCAGGTTCTAACTCCTCCATATACTCTATGACTCCAGGCTCTAACTCCTCCATATACTCTCTGACTCCAGGCTCTAACTCCTCCATATACTCTATGACTCCAGGCTCTAACTCCTCCATATACTCTCTGACTCCAGGCTCTAACTCCTCCATATACTCTCTGACTCCAGGCTCTAACTCCTCCATATACTCTCTAACTCCAGGCACTAACTCCTCCATATACTCTCTGGCTCCAGGCTCTAACTCCTCCATATACTGTCTGACTCCAGGCTCTAACTCCTCCATATACTGTCTGACTCCAGGCTCTAACTCCTCCATATACTCTCTGACTCCAGGCTCTAACTACTCCTCTCTAACTCCAGGCTCTAACTCCTCCATATACTCTCTGACTCCAGGCTCTAACTCCTCCATATACTCTCTGACTCCAGGCTCTAACTCCTCCATATACTCTCTGACTCCAGGCTCTAACTCCTCCATATACTGTCTGACTCCAGGCTCTAACTCCTCCATATACTCTCTGCTCCAGGCTATAACTCCTCCATATACTGTCTAACTCCAGGCACTAACTCCTCCATATACTCTCTGACTCCAGGCTCTAACTCCTCCATATACTCTCTGACTCCAGGCTCTAACTCCTCCATATATTCTCTGACTCCAGGCTCTAACTCCTCCATATACTTTCTGACTCCAGGCTCCTCCAGGCTCTATCTCCTCCATAAATCCTCTGACTCCAGGCTCTAACTCCTCCATATACTCTCTGACACCAGGATCTAACTCCTCCATATACTCTCTGACTCCAGGCTCCATTTCCTCCATAAACTCTCTGACTCCAGGCTATAACTCCTCCATATACTCTCTGACTCCAGGCTCTAACTCCTCATCTCTGACTCCAGGCTCTAACTCCTCCATATACTCTCTGACTCAGGCTCTAACTCCTCCAAATACTGTCTGACTCCAGACTCTAACTCCTCCATATACTCTCTGACTCCAGGCTCTAACTCCTCCATATACTCTCTGACTCCAGGCTTTAATTCCTCCATATGCTCTCTGACTCCAGGCTCTAACTCATCCATATATTCTCTGACTCCAGGCTCTAACTCCTCCATATACTTTCTGACTCCAGGCTCTAACTCCTCCCTATACTCTCTGACTCCAGGCTTTAATTCCTCCATATGCTCTCTGACTCCAGGCTCTAACTCCTCCATATATTCTCTGACTCCAGGCTCTAACTCCTCCATATACTTTCTGACTCCAGGCTCTAACTCCTCCCTATACTCTCTGACTCCAGGCTCTAACTCCTCCCTATACTCTCTGACCCCAGGCTTTAACTCCTCATCTCTGACTCAGGCTCTAACTCCTCCATAAACTCTCTGACTCCAGGCTCTAACTCCTCCATATACTCTCTGACTCCAGGCTCTAACCCCTCCATATACTCTCTGACTCAGGCTCTAACTCCTCCATATACTCTCTGACTCCAGGCTCTAACTCCTCCATAAACTCTCTGACTCCAGGCTCTAACTACTCCACTCTAACTCCAGGCTCTAACTCCTCCATATACTCTCTGACTCCAGGCTCTAACTCCACCATAAACTCTCTGACTCCAGGCTCTAACTCCTCCATATACTCTCTGACTCCAGACTCTAACTCCTCATCTCTGACTCCATGCTCTAACTCCTCCATATACTCTCTGACTCCAGGCTCTAACTCCTCCATATACTCTCTGACTCCAGGCTCTATCTCCTCCATAAACCCTCTGACTCCAGGCACTAACTCCTCCATATAATCTCTGACTCCAGGCTCTAACTCCTCCATATACTCTCTGACTCCAGGCTCCATTTCCTCCATATACTCTCTGACTCCAGGCTCAAATTCCTCATCTCTGACTCCAGGCTCTAACTCCTCCATATACTCACTGACTCCAGGCTCTAACTCCTCCATATACTGTCTGACTCCAGACTCTAACTCCTCCATATACTCTCTGACTCCAGGCTCCATTTCCTCCATAAACTCTCTGACTCCAGGCTCTAACTCCTCCCTATACTCTCTGACTCCAGGCTTTAATTCCTCCATATGCTCTCTGACTCCAGGCTCTAACTCCTCCATATATTCTCTGACTCCAGGCTCTAACTCCTCCATATACTTTCTGACTCCAGGCTCTAACTCCTCCCTATACTCTCTGACTCCAGGCTCTAACTCCTCCCTATACTCTCTGACCCCAGGCTTTAACTCCTCATCTCTGACTCAGGCTCTAACTCCTCCATAAACTCTCTGACTCCAGGCTCTAACTCCTCCATATACTCTCTTACTCCAGGCTCTAACCCCTCCATATACTCTCTGACTCAGGCTCTAACTCCTCCATATACTCTCTGACTCCAGGCTCTAACTCCTCCATAAACTCTCTGACTCCAGGCTCTAACTACTCCACTCTAACTCCAGGCTCTAACTCCTCCATATACTCTCTGACTCCAGGCTCTAACTCCACCATAAACTCTCTGACTCCAGGCTCTAACTCCTTCATATACTCTCTGACTCCAGACTCTAACTCCTCATCTCTGACTCCATGCTCTAACTCCTCCATATACTCTCTGACTCCAGGCTCTAACTCCTCCATATACTCTCTGACTCCAGGCTCTATCTCCTCCATAAACCCTCTGACTCCAGGCACTAACTCCTCCATATAATCTCTGACTCCAGGCTCTATCTCTTCCATAAATCCTCTGACTCCAGGCTCTAACTCCTCCATATACTCTCTGACTCCAGGCTCCATTTCCTCCATATACTCTCTGACTCCAGGCTCAAATTCCTCATCTCTGACTCCAGGCTCTAACTCCTCCATATACTCACTGACTCCAGGCTCTAACTCTTCCATATACTGTCTGACTCCAGACTCTAACTCCTCCATATACTCTCTGACTCCAGGCTCCATTTCCTCCATAAACTCTCTGACTCCAGGCTATAACTCCTTTATATACTCTATGACTCCAGGCTCTAACTCCTCCATATACTCTCTGACTCCAGGCTCTAATTTCTCCATATACTCTCTGACTCCAGGCTCTAACTCCTCCATATATTCTCTGACTCCAGGCTCTAACTCCTCCATATACTGTCTGACTCCAGGCTCTAACTCCTCCATATACTCTCTGACTCCATGCTCTAACTTCTCCATATACTCTCTGACTCCAGGCTCTAACTCCTCCATATACTCTCTGACTCCAGGCTTTAACTCCTCATCTCTGACTCAGGCTCTAACTCCTCCATAAACTCTCTGACTCCAGGCTCTAACTCCTCCATAAACTCTCTGACTCCAGGCTCTAACTCCTCCATATACTGTCTGACTCCAGGCTCTAACTCCTCCATATACTCTCTGACTCCAGAATCTAACTCCTCCATATACTCTCTGACTCAGGCTCTAACTCCTCCATATACTCTCTGACTCCAGGCTCTAACTCCTCCATTAACTCTCTGACTCCCGGCTCTAACTCCTCAATATACTGTCTGACTCCAGGCTCTAACTCCTCCATATACTGTCTGACTCCAGGCTCTAACTCCTCCATATATTCTCTGACTCCAGGCTCTAACTCCTCCATATATTCTCTGACTCCAGGCTCTAACTACTCCTCTCTAACTCCAGGCTCTAACTCCTCCATATACTCTCTGACTCCAGGCTCAAACTCCTCATCTCTGACTCCAGGCTCTAACTCCTCCATATACTCTCTGACCCAGGCTCTAACTCCTACATATCATCTCTGACTCCAGGATCTAACTCCTCCATATACTCTCTGACTCCAGGCTATAACTCCTCCATATACTCTCTGACTCCAGGCTCTAACTCCACCATAAACTCTCTGACTCCAGGCTCTAACTCCTCCATATACTCTCTGACTCCAGACTCTAACTCCTCATCTCTGACTCCAGGCTCTAACTACTCCTCTCTAACTCCAGGCTCTAACTCCTCCATATACTCTCTGACTCCAGGCTCTAACTCCACCATAAACTCTCTGACTCCAGGCTCTAACTCCTCCATATACTCTCTGACTCCAGACTCTAACTCCTCATCTCTGACTCCAGGCTCTAACTCCTCCATATACTCTCTGACTCCAGGCTCTAACTCCTCCATATACTCTCTGACTCCAGGCTCTATCTCCTCCATAAACCCTCTGACTCCAGGCACTAACTCCTCCATATAATCTCTGACTCCAGGCTCTAACTCCTCCATATACTCTCTGACTCCAGGCTCTATCTCTTCCATAAATCCTCTGACTCCAGGCTCTAACTCCTCCATATACTCTCTGACTCCAGGCTCTAACTACTCCATATACTCTCTGACTCCAGGCTCCATTTCCTCCATATACTCTCTGACTCCAGGCTCAAATTCCTCATCTCTGACTCCAGGCTCTAACTCCTCCATATACTCACTGACTCCAGGCTCTAACTCCTCCATATACTGTCTGACTCCAGACTCTAACTCCTCCATATACTCTCCTACTCCAGGCTCCATTTCCTCGATAAACTCTCTGACTCCAGGCTCTAACTCCTCCATATACTCTCTGACTCCAGGCTCTAACTCCTCCATAAACTCTCTGACTCCCGGCTCTAACTCCTCAATATACTGTCTGACTCCAGGCTCTAACTCCTCCATATACTGTCTGACTCCAGGCTCTAACTCCTCCATATATTCTCTGACTCCAGGCTCTAACTCCTCCATATATTCTCTGACTCCAGGCTCTAACTACTCCTCTCTAACTCCAGGCTCTAACTCCTCCATATACTCTCTGACTCCAGGCTCAAACTCCTCATCTCTGACTCCAGGCTCTAACTCCTCCATATACTCTATGACCCAGGCTCTAACTCCTACATATCATCTCTGACTCCAGGATCTAACTCCTCCATATACTCTCTGACTCCAGGCTATAACTCCTCCATATACTCTCTGACTCCAGGCTCTAACTCCACCATAAACTCTCTGACTCCAGGCTCTAACTCCTCCATATACTCTCTGACTCCAGACTCTAACTCCTCATCTCTGACTCCAGGCTCTAACTACTCCTCTCTAACTCCAGGCTCTAACTCCTCCATATACTCTCTGACTCCAGGCTCTAACTCCACCATAAATTCTCTGACTCCTGGCTCTAACTCCTCCATATACTCTCTGACTCCAGACTCTAACTCCTCATCTCTGACTCCAGGCTCTAACTCCTCCATATACTCTCTGACTCCAGGCTCTAACTCCTCCATATACTCTCTGACTCCAGGCTCTATCTCCCCCATAAACCCTCTGACTCCAGGCACTAACTCCTCCATATAATCTCTGACTCCAGGCTCTAACTCCTCCATATACTCTCTGACTCCAGGCTCTATCTCTTCCATAAATCCTCTGACTCCAGGCTCTAACTCCTCCATATACTCTCTGACTCCAGGCTCTAACTACTCCATATACTCTCTGACTCCAGGCTCCATTTCCTCCATATACTCTCTGACTCCAGGCTCAAATTCCTCATCTCTGACTCCAGGCTCTAACTCCTCCATATACTCACTGACTCCAGGCTCTAACTCCTCCATATACTGTCTGACTCCAGACTCTAACTCCTCCATATACTCTCCTACTCCAGGCTCCATTTCCTCCATAAACTCTCTGACTCCAGGCTATAACTCCTTTATATACTCTCTGACTCCAGGCTCTAACTCCTCCATATACTCTCTGACTCCAGGCTCTAATTTCTCCATATGCTCTCTGACTCCAGGCTCTAACTCCTCCATATATTCTCTGACTCCAGGCTCTAACTCCTCCATATACTTTCTGACTCCAGGATCTAACTCCTCCATATACTCTCTGACTCCATGCTCTAACTTCTCCATATGCTCTCTGACTCCAGGCTCTAACTCCTCCATATACTCTCTGACTCCAGGCTCTAACTCCTCCATATACTATCTGACCCCAGGCTTTAACTCCTCATCTCTGACTCCAGGCACTAACTCCTCCATATACTCTCTGACTCCAAGCTCTAACTCCTCCTTAAACTCTCTGACTCCAGGCTCTAACTCCTTCATAAACTCTCTGACTCCAGGCTCTAACTCCTCCATATACTCTCTGACTCAGGCTCTAACTCCTCCATATACTCTCTGACTCCAGGCTCTATCTCCTCCATAAACTCTCTGACTCAGGCTCTAACTCCTCCATATACTCTCTGACTCCAGGCTCTAACTCCTCCATATATTCTCTGACTCCAGGCTCTAACTCCTCCATATGCTCTCTGACTCCAGGCTCTAACTCCTCCATATACTGTCTGACTCCAGGCTCTAACTACTCCTCTCTGACTCCAGGCTCTAACTCCACCATAAACTCTCTGACTCCAGGCTCTAACTCCTCCATATACTCTCTGACTCCAGACTCTAACTCCTCATCTCTGACTCCAGGCTCTAACTCCTCCATATACTCTCTGACTCCAGGCTCTAACTCCTCCATATACTCTCTTACTCCAGGCTCTATCTCCTCCATAAACCCTCTGACTCCAGGCACTAACTCCTCCATATACTCTCTGACTCCAGGCTCTAACTCCTCCATATACCCTCTGACTCCAGGCTCTATCTCTTCCATAAATCCTCTGACTCCAGGCTCTAACTCCTCCATATACTCTCTGACTCCAGGCTCTAACTCCTCCATATACTCTCTGACTCCAGGCTCTAACTCCTCCATATACTCTCTGACTCCAGGCTCTAACTCCTCCATATACTCTCTGGCTCCAGGCTCTAACTCCTCCATAAACTCTCTGACTCAGGCTCTAACTCCTCCATATACTCTCTGACTCCAGGCTCTAACTCCTCCATATATTCTCTGACTCCAGGCTCTAACTCCTCCATATACTGTCTGACTCCAGGCTCTAACTACTCCTCTCTGACTCCAGACTCTAACTCCTCCATATAATCTCTGACTCCAGTCTCTAACTCCTCCATAAACACTCTGACTCCAGGCTCTAACTCCTCCATATACTGTCTGACTCCAGGCTCTAACTCCTCCATATACTGTCTGACTCCAGGCTCTAACTCCTCCATATACTGTCTGACTCCAGGCACTAACTCCTCCATATACTCTCTGGCTCCAGGCTCTAACTCCTCCATATACTCTCTAACTCCAGACTCTAACTCCTCCATATACTGTCTGACTCCAGGCTCTAACTCCTCCATATACTCTCTAACTCCAGGCTTTAACTCCTCCATATATTCTCTGACTCCAGGCTCTAACTCCTCCATATACTGTCTGACTCCAGTCTCTAACTCCTCCATATACTCTCTGACTCCAGGCTCTAACTCCTCCATATACTCTATGACTCCAGGCTCTAACTCCTCCATATACTGTCTGACTCCAGGCTCTAACTCCTCCATATACTGTCTGACTCCAGGCTCTAACTCCTCCATATACTGTCTGACTCCAGGCTCTAACTCCTCCATATACTGTCTGACTCCAGGCACTAACTCCTCCATATACTCTCTGGCTCCAGGCTCTAACTCCTCCATATACTGTCTGACTCCAGGCTCTAACTCCTCCATATACTCTCTAACTCCAGGCTCTAACTCCTCCATATACTGTCTGACCTCAGGCTCTAACTCCTCCATATACTCTCTAACTCCAGGCTCTAACTCCTCCATATATTCTCTGACTCCAGGCTCTAACTCCTCCATATACTGTCTGACTCCAGGCTCTAACTCCTTCATACATTCTCTGACTCCAGGCTCTAACTCCTCCATATACTCTCTGACTCCAGGCTCTAACTCCTCCATATACTGTCTGACTCCAGGCTCTAACTCCTCCATATACTCTCTGACTCCAGGCTCTAACTCCTCCATATACTGTCTGACTCCAGGCTTTAATTCCTCCATATGCTCTCTGACTCCAGGCTCTAACTCATCCATATATTCTCTGACTCCAGGCTCTAACTCCTCCATATACTTTCTGACTCCAGGCTCTAACTCCTCCCTATACTCTCTGACTCCAGGCTTTAATTCCTCCATATGCTCTCTGACTCCAGGCTCTAACTCCTCCATATATTCTCTGACTCCAGGCTCTAACTCCTCCATATACTTTCTGACTCCAGGCTCTAACTCCTCCCTATACTCTCTGACTCCAGGCTCTAACTCCTCCCTATACTCTCTGACCCCAGGCTTTAACTCCTCATCTCTGACTCAGGCTCTAACTCCTCCATAAACTCTCTGACTCCAGGCTCTAACTCCTCCATATACTCTCTGACTCCAGGCTCTAACCCCTCCATATACTCTCTGACTCAGGCTCTAACTCCTCCATATACTCTCTGACTCCAGGCTCTAACTCCTCCATAAACTCTCTGACTCCAGGCTCTAACTACTCCACTCTAACTCCAGGCTCTAACTCCTCCATATACTCTCTGACTCCAGGCTCTAACTCCACCATAAACTCTCTGACTCCAGGCTCTAACTCCTCCATATACTCTCTGACTCCAGACTCTAACTCCTCATCTCTGACTCCATGCTCTAACTCCTCCATATACTCTCTGACTCCAGGCTCTAACTCCTCCATATACTCTCTGACTCCAGGCTCTATCTCCTCCATAAACCCTCTGACTCCAGGCACTAACTCCTCCATATAATCTCTGACTCCAGGCTCTATCTCTTCCATAAATCCTCTGACTCCAGGCTCTAACTCCTCCATATACTCTCTGACTCCAGGCTCCATTTCCTCCATATACTCTCTGACTCCAGGCTCAAATTCCTCATCTCTGACTCCAGGCTCTAACTCCTCCATATACTCACTGACTCCAGGCTCTAACTCCTCCATATACTGTCTGACTCCAGACTCTAACTCCTCCATATACTCTCTGACTCCAGGCTCCATTTCCTCCATAAACTCTCTGACTCCAGGCTATAACTCCTTTATATACTCTCTGACTCCAGGCTCTAACTCCTCCATATACTCTCTGACTCCAGGCTCTAATTTCTCCATATACTCTCTGACTCCAGGCTCTAACTCCTCCATATATTCTCTGACTCCAGGCTCTAACTCCTCCATATACTGTCTGACTCCAGGCTCTAACTCCTCCATATACTCTCTGACTCCATGCTCTAACTTCTCCATATACTCTCTGACTCCAGGCTCTAACTCCTCCATATACTCTCTGACTCCAGGCTTTAACTCCTCATCTCTGACTCAGGCTCTAACTCCTCCATAAACTCTCTGACTCCAGGCTCTAACTCCTCCATAAACTCTCTGACTCCAGGCTCTAACTCCTCCATATACTGTCTGACTCCAGGCTCTAACTCCTCCATATACTCTCTGACTCCAGAATCTAACTCCTCCATATACTCTCTGACTCAGGCTCTAACTCCTCCATATACTCTCTGACTCCAGGCTCTAACTCCTCCATAAACTCTCTGACTCCCGGCTCTAACTCCTCAATATACTGTCTGACTCCAGGCTCTAACTCCTCCATATACTGTCTGACTCCAGGCTCTAACTCCTCCATATATTCTCTGACTCCAGGCTCTAACTCCTCCATATATTCTCTGACTCCAGGCTCTAACTACTCCTCTCTAACTCCAGGCTCTAACTCCTCCATATACTCTCTGACTCCAGGCTCAAACTCCTCATCTCTGACTCCAGGCTCTAACTCCTCCATATACTCTCTGACCCAGGCTCTAACTCCTACATATCATCTCTGACTCCAGGATCTAACTCCTCCATATACTCTCTGACTCCAGTCTATAACTCCTCCATATACTCTCTGACTCCAGGCTCTAACTCCACCATAAACTCTCTGACTCCAGGCTCTAACTCCTCCATATACTCTCTGACTCCAGACTCTAACTCCTCATCTCTGACTCCAGGCTCTAACTACTCCTCTCTAACTCCAGGCTCTAACTCCTCCATATACTCTCTGACTCCAGGCTCTAACTCCACCATAAACTCTCTGACTCCAGGCTCTAACTCCTCCATATACTCTCTGACTCCAGACTCTAACTCCTCATCTCTGACTCCAGGCTCTAACTCCTCCATATACTCTCTGACTCCAGGCTCTAACTCCTCCATATACTCTCTGACTCCAGGCTCTATCTCCTCCATAAACCCTCTGACTCCAGGCACTAACTCCTCCATATAATCTCTGACTCCAGGCTCTAACTCCTCCATATACTCTCTGACTCCAGGCTCTATCTCTTCCATAAATCCTCTGACTCCAGGCTCTAACTCCTCCATATACTCTCTGACTCCAGGCTCTAACTACTCCATATACTCTCTGACTCCAGGCTCCATTTCCTCCATATACTCTCTGACTCCAGGCTCAAATTCCTCATCTCTGACTCCAGGCTCTAACTCCTCCATATACTCACTGACTCCAGGCTCTAACTCCTCCATATACTGTCTGACTCCAGACTCTAACTCCTCCATATACTCTCCTACTCCAGGCTCCTTTTCCTCCATAAACTCTCTGACTCCAGGCTCTAACTCCTCCATATACTCTCTGACTCCAGGCTCTAACTCCTCCATAAACTCTCTGACTCCCGGCTCTAACTCCTCAATATACTGTCTGACTCCAGGCTCTAACTCCTCCATATACTGTCTGACTCCAGGCTCTAACTCCTCCATATATTCTCTGACTCCAGGCTCTAACTCCTCCATATATTCTCTGACTCCAGGCTCTAACTACTCCTCTCTAACTCCAGGCTCTAACTCCTCCATATACTCTCTGACTCCAGGCTCAAACTCCTCATCTCTGACTCCAGGCTCTAACTCCTCCATATACTCTATGACCCAGGCTCTAACTCCTACATATCATCTCTGACTCCAGGATCTAACTCCTCCATATACTCTCTGACTCCAGGCTATAACTCCTCCATATACTCTCTGACTCCAGGCTCTAACTCCACCATAAACTCTCTGACTCCAGGCTCTAACTCCTCCATATACTCTCTGACTCCAGACTCTAACTCCTCATCTCTGACTCCAGGCTCTAACTACTCCTCTCTAACTCCAGGCTCTAACTCCTCCATACACTCTCTGACTCCAGGCTCTAACTCCACCATAAATTCTCTGACTCCTGGCTCTAACTCCTCCATATACTCTCTGACTCCAGACTCTAACTCCTCATCTCTGACTCCAGGCTCTAACTCCTCCATACACTCTCTGACTCCAGGCTCTAACTCCTCCATATACTCTCTGACTCCAGGCTCTATCTCCTCCATAAACCCTCTGACTCCAGGCACTAACTCCTCCATATAATCTCTGACTCCAGGCTCTAACTCCTCCATATACTCTCTGACTCCAGGCTCTATCTCTTCCATAAATCCTCTGACTCCAGGCTCTAACTCCTCCATATACTCTCTGACTCCAGGCTCTAACTACTCCATATACTCTCTGACTCCAGGCTCCATTTCCTCCATATACTCTCTGACTCCAGGCTCAAATTCCTCATCTCTGACTGCAGGCTCTAACTCCTCCATATACTCACTGACTCCAGGCTCTAACTCCTCCATATACTGTCTGACTCCAGACTCTAACTCCTCCATATACTCTCCTACTCCAGGCTCCATTTCCTCCATAAACTCTCTGACTCCAGGCTATAACTCCTATATATACTCTCTGACTCCAGGCTCTAACTCCTCCATATACTCTCTGACTCCAGGCTCTAATTTCTCCATATGCTCTCTGACTCCAGGCTCTAACTCCTCCATATATTCTCTGACTCCAGGCTCTAACTCCTCCATATACTTTCTGACTCCAGGATCTAACTCCTCCATATACTCTCTGACTCCATGCTCTAACTTCTCCATATGCTCTCTGACTCCAGGCTCTAACTCCTCCATATACTCTCTGACTCCAGGCTCTAACTCCTCCATATACTATCTGACCCCAGGCTTTAACTCCTCATCTCTGACTCCAGGCACTAACTCCTCCATATACTCTCTGACTCCAAGCTCTAACTCCTCCTTAAACTCTCTGACTCCAGGCTCTAACTCCTCCATAAACTCTCTGACTCCAGGCTCTAACTCCTCCATATACTCTCTGACTCAGGCTCTAACTCCTCCATATACTCTCTGACTCCAGGCTCTAACTCCTCCATATACTCTCTGACTCCAGGCTATAACTCCTCCATATACTCTCTGACTCCAGGCTCTAACTCCACCATAAACTCTCTGACTCCAGGCTCTAACTCCTCCATATACTCTCTGACACCAGACTCTAACTCCTCATCTCTGACTCCAGGCTCTAACTACTCCTCTCTAACTCCAGGCTCTAACTCCTCCATACACTCTCTGACTCCAGGCTCTAACTCCACCATAAATTCTCTGACTCCTGGCTCTAACTCCTCCAAATACTCTCTGACTCCAGACTCTAACTCCTCATCTCTGACTCCAGGCTCTAACTCCTCCATATACTCTCTGACTCCAGGCTCTAACTCCTCCATATACTCTCTGACTCCAGGCTCTATCTCCTCCATAAACCCTCTGACTCCAGGCACTAACTCCTCCATATAATCTCTGACTCCAGGCTCTAACTCCTCCATATACTCTCTGACTCCAGGCTCTATCTCTTCCATAAATCCTCTGACTCCAGGCTCTAACTCCTCCATATACTCTCTGACTCCAGGCTCTAACTACTCCATATACTCTCTGACTCCAGGCTCCATTTCCTCCATATACTCTCTGACTCCAGGCTCAAATTCCTCATCTCTGACTCCAGGCTCTAACTCCTCCATATACTCACTGACTCCAGGCTCTAACTCCTCCATATACTGTCTGACTCCAGACTCTAACTCCTCCATATACTCTCCTACTCCAGGCTCCATTTCCTCCATAAACTCTCTGACTCCAGGCTATAACTCCTTTATATACTCTCTGACTCCAGGCTCTAACTCCTCCATATACTCTCTGACTCCAGGCTCTAATTTCTCCATATGCTCTCTGACTCCAGGCTCTAACTCCTCCATATATTCTCTGACTCCAGGCTCTAACTCCTCCATATACTTTCTGACTCCAGGATCTAACTCCTCCATATACTCTCTGACTCCATGCTCTAACTTCTCCATATGCTCTCTGACTCCAGGCTCTAACTCCTCCATATACTCTCTGACTCCAGGCTCTAACTCCTCCATATACTATCTGACCCCAGGCTTTAACTCCTCATCTCTGACTCCAGGCACTAACTCCTCCATATACTCTCTGACTCCAAGCTCTAACTCCTCCTTAAACTCTCTGACTCCAGGCTCTAACTCCTCCATAAACTCTCTGACTCCAGGCTCTAACTCCTCCATATACTCTCTGACTCAGGCTCTAACTCCTCCATATACTCTCTGACTCCAGGCTCTATCTCCTCCATAAACTCTCTGACTCAGGCTCTAACTCCTCCATATACTCTCTGACTCCAGGCTCTAACTCCTCCATATATTCTCTGACTCCAGGCTCTAACTCCTCCATATACTCTCTGACTCCAGGCTCTAACTCCTCCATATACTGTCTGACTCCAGGCTCTAACTACTCCTCTCTGACTCCAGGCTCTAACTCCACCATAAACTCTCTAACTCCAGGCTCTAACTCCTCCATATACTCTCTGACTCCAGACTCTAACTCCTCATCTCTGACTCCAGGCTCTAACTCCTCCATATACTCTCTGACTCCAGAATCTAACTCCTCCATATACTCTCTTACTCCAGGCTCTATCTCCTCCATAAACCCTCTGACTCCAGGCACTAACTCCTCCATATAATCTCTGACTCCAGGCTCTAACTCCTCCATATACCCTCTGACTCCAGGCTCTATCTCTTCCATAAATCCTCTGACTCCAGGCTCTAACTCCTCCATATACTCTCTGACTCCAGGCTCTAACTCCTCCATATACTCTCTGACTCCAGGCTCTAACTCCTCCATATACTCTCTGACTCCAGGCTCTAACTCCTCCATATACTCTCTGGCTCCAGGCTCTAACTCCTCCATATATTCTCTGACTCCAGGCTCTAACTCCTCCATATACTGTCTGACTCCAGGCTCTAACTACTCCTCTCTGACTCCAGACTCTAACTCCTCCATATAATCTCTGACTCCAGTCTCTAACTCCTCCATAAACACTCTGACTCCAGGCTCTAACTCCTCCATATACTGTCTGACTCCAGGCTCTAACTCCTCCATATACTGTCTGACTCCAGGCTCTAACTCCTCCATATACTGTCTGACTCCAGGCACTAACTCCTCCATATACTCTCTGGCTCCAGGCTCTAACTCCTCCATATACTGTCTGACTCCAGGCTCTAACTACTCCTCTCTGACTCCAGACTCTAACTCCTCCATATAATCTCTGACTCCAGTCTCTAACTCCTCCATAAACACTCTGACTCCAGGCTCTAACTCCTCCATATACTGTCTGACTCCATTCTCTAACTCCTCCATATACTGTCTGACTCCAGGCTCTAACTCCTCCATATACTGTCTGACTCCAGGCACTAACTCCTCCATATACTCTCTGGCTCCAGGCTCTAACTCCTCCATATACTGTCTGACTCCAGGCTCTAACTCCTCCATATACTCTCTAACTCCAGACTCTAACTCCTCCATATACTGTCTGACTCCAGGCTCTAACTCCTCCATATACTCTCTAACTCCAGGCTTTAACTCCTCCATATATTCTCTGACTCCAGGCTCTAACTCCTCCATATACTGTCTGACTCCAGTCTCTAACTCCTCCATATACTCTCTGACTCCAGGCTCTAACTCCTCCATATACTCTATGACTCCAGGCTCTAACTCCTCCATATACTGTCTGACTCCAGGCTCTAACTCCTCCATATACTGTCTGACTCCAGGCTCTAACTCCTCCATATACTGTCTGACTCCAGGCTCTAACTCCTCCATATACTGTCTGACTCCAGGCACTAACTCCTCCATATACTCTCTGGCTCCAGGCTCTAACTCCTCCATATACTGTCTGACTCCAGGCTCTAACTCCTCCATATACTCTCTAACTCCAGGCTCTAACTCCTCCATATACTGTCTGACCTCAGGCTCTAACTCCTCCATATACTCTCTAACTCCAGGCTCTAACTCCTCCATATATTCTCTGACTCCAGGCTCTAACTCCTCCATATACTGTCTGACTCCAGGCTCTAACTCCTTCATACATTCCCTGACTCCAGGCTCTAACTCCTCCATATACTCTATGACTCCAGGCTCTAACTCCTCCATATACTGTCTGACTCCAGGCTCTAACTCCTCCATATACTCTCTGACTCCAGGCTCTAACTCCTCCATATACTCTATGACTCCAGGCTCTAACTCCTCCATATACTCTCTGACTCCAGGCTCTAACTCCTCCATATATTCTCTGACTCCAGGCTCTAACTCCTCCATATACTGTCTGACTCCAGGCTCTAACTCCTCCATATACTGTCTGACTCCAGGCTCTAACTCCTCCATATACTCTCTGACTCCAGGCTCTAACTCCTCCATATACTCTATGATTCCAGGCTCTAACTCCTCCATATACTCTCTGACTCCAGGCTCTAACTCCTCCATATACTCTCTGACTCCAGGCTCTAACTCCTCCATATACTCTCTGACTCCAGGCTCTAACTCCTCCATATACTCTCTAACTCCAGGCTCTAACTCCTCCATATACTCTCTGACTCCAGGCTCTAACTCCTCCATATACTCTATGACTCCAGGCTCTAACTCCTCCATATACTCTCTGACTCCAGGCTCTAACTCCTCCATATACTCTATGACTCCAGGCTCTAACTCCTCCATATACTCTCTGACTCCAGGCTCTAACTCCTCCATATACTCTCTGACTCCAGGCTCTAACTCCTCCATATACTCTCTAACTCCAGGCTCTAACTCCTCCATAAACTCTCTGACTCCAGGCTCTAACTCCTCCATATACTCTCTAACTCCAGGCACTAACTCCTCCATATACTCTCTGGCTCCAGGCTCTAACTCCTCCATATACTGTCTGACTCCAGGCTCTAACTCCTCCATATACTGTCTGACTCCAGGCTCTAACTCCTCCATATACTCTCTGACTCCAGGCTCTAACTACTCCTCTCTAACTCCAGGCTCTAACTCCTCCATATACTCTCTGACTCCAGGCTCTAACTCCTCCATATACTCTCTGACTCCAGGCTCTAACTCCTCCATATACTCTCTGACTCCAGGCTCTAACTTCTCCATATACTGTCTGACTCCAGGCTCTAACTCCTCCATATACTCTCTGACTCCAGGCTCTAACTCCTCCATATACTCTCTGACTCCAGGCTCTAACTCCTCCATATACTCTCTGACTCCAGGCTCTAACTTCTCCATATACTGTCTGACTCCAGGCTCTAACTCCTCCATATACTCTCTGACTCCAGGCTCTAACTCCTCCATATACTCTATGACTCCAGGCTCTAACTCCTCCATATACTCTATGACTCCAGGCTCTAACTCCTCCATATACTCTCTGACTCCAGGCTCTAACTCCTCCATATACTCTCTAACTCCAGGCTCTAACTCTTCCATAAACTCTCTGACTCCAGGCACTAACTCCTCCATATACTCTCTGGCTCCAGGCTCTAACTCCTCCATATACTGTCTGACTCCAGGCTCTAACTCCTCCATATACTGTCTGACTCCAGGCTCTAACTCCTCCATATACTCTCTGACTCCAGGCTCTAACTACTCCTCTCTAACTCCAGGCTCTAACTCCTCCATATACTCTCTGACTCCAGGCTCTAACTCCTCCATATACTCTCTGACTCCAGGCTCTAACTCCTCCATATACTCTCTGACTCCAGGCTCTAACTCCTCCATATACTGTCTGACTCCAGGCTCTAACTCCTCCATATACTCTCTGACTCCAGGCTCTAACTCCTCCATATACTCTATGACTCCAGGCTCTAACTCCTCCATATACTCTCTGACTCCAGGCTCTAACTCCTCCATATACTGTCTAACTCCAGGCTCTAACTCCTCCATATACTCTCTGACTCCAGGCTCTAACTCCTCCATATACTCTCTGACTCCAGGCTCTAACTCCTCCATATACTGTCTAACTCCAGGCTCTAACTCCTCCATATACTCTCTGACTCCAGGCTCTAACTCCTCCATATACTCTCTGCTCCAGGCTATAACTCCTCCATATACTGTCTAACTCCAGGCACTAACTCCTCCATATACTCTCTGACTCCAGTCTCTAACTCCTCCATATACTCTCTGACTCCAGGCTCTAACTCCTACATATACTATCTGACCTCAGGCTCTAACTCCTCCATATACTCTCTGCTCCAGGCTATAACTCCTCCATATACTGTCTAACTCCAGGCACTAACTCCTCCATATAATCTCTGACTCCAGGCTCTAACTCCTCCATATACTCTCTGACTCAGGCTCTAACTCCTCCATATACTCTCTGACTCCAGGTTCTATCTCCTCCATAAACTCTCTGACTCAGGCTCTAACTCCTCCATATACTCTCTGACTCCAGGCTCTAACTCCTCCATATATTCTCTGACTCCAGGCTCTAACTCCTCCATATACTGTCTGACTCCAGGCTCTAACTACTCCTCTCTGACTCCAGACTCTAACTCCTCCATATAATCTCTGACTCCAGTCTCTAACTCCTCCATAAACTCTCTGACTCCAGGCTCTAACTCCTCCATATACTGTCTGACTCCAGGCTCTAACTCCTCCATATACTGTCTGACTCCAGGCTCTAACTCCTCCATATACTGTCTGACTCCAGGCACTAACTCCTCCATATACTCTCTGGCTCCAGGCTCTAACTCCTCCATATACTGTCTGACTCCAGGCTCTAACTCCTCCATATACTCTCTAACTCCAGGCTCTAACTCCTCCATATACTGTCTGACTCCAGGCTCTAACTCCTCCATATACTCTCTAACTCCAGGCTCTAACTCCTCCATATATTCTCTGACTCCAGGCTCTAACTCCTCCATATACTGTCTGACTCCAGGCTCTAACTCCTCCATATAGTCTCTGACTCCAGGCTCTAACTCCTCCATATACTGTCTGACTCCAGGCTCTAACTCCTCCATATACTGTCTGACTCCAGGCACTAACTCCTCCATATACTCTCTGGCTCCAGGCTCTAACTCCTCCATATACTGTCTGACTCCAGGGTCTAACTCCTCCATATACTCTCTAACTCCAGGCTCTAACTCCTCCATATACTGTCTGACTCCAGGCTCTAACTCCTCCATATACTCTCTAACTCCAGGCTCTAACTCCTCCATATATTCTCTGACTCCAGGCTCTAACTCCTCCATATACTGTCTGACTCCAGGCTCTAACTCCTCCATATACTCTCTGACTCCAGGCTCTAACTCCTCCATATACTCTCTGACTCCAGGCTCTAACTCCTCCATATACTCTATGACTCCAGGCTCTAACTCCTCCATATAATCTCTGACTCCAGGCTCTAACTCCTCCATATACTCTCTGACTCCAGGCTCTAACTCCTCCATATACTCTCTAACTCCAGGCTCTAACTCCTCCATATACTCTCTGACTCCAGGCTCTAACTCCTCCATAGACTCTATGACTCCAGGCTCTAACTCCTCCATATACTCTCTGACTCCAGGCTCTAACTCCTCCATATACTCTATGACTCCAGGCTCTAACTCCTCCATATACTCTCTGACTCCAGGCTCTAACTCCTCCATATACTCTCTGACTCCAGGCTCTAACTCCTCCATATACTCTCTAACTCCAGGCTCTAACTCCTCCATAAACTCTCTGACTCCAGGCTCTAACTCCTCCATATACTCTCTAACTCCAGGCACTAACTCCTCCATATACTCTCTGGCTCCAGGCTCTAACTCCTCCATATACTGTCTGACTCCAGGCTCTAACTCCTCCATATACTGTCTGACTCCAGGCTCTAACTCCTCCATATACTCTCTGACTCCAGGCTCTAACTACTCCTCTCTAACTCCAGGCTCTTAACTCCTCCATATACTCTCTGACTCCAGGCTCTAACTCCTCCATATACTCTCTGACTCCAGGCTCTAACTCCTCCATATACTCTCTGACTCCAGGCTCTAACTTCTCCATATACTGTCTGACTCCAGGCTCTAACTCCTCCATATACTCTCTGACTCCAGGCTCTAACTCCTCCATATACTCTATGACTCCAGGCTCTAACTCCTCCATATACTCTCTGGCTCCAGGCTCTAACTCCTCCATATACTGTCTGACTCCAGGCTCTAACTACTCCATATACTGTCTGACTCCAGGCTCTAACTCCTCCATATACTCTCTGACTCCAGGCTCTAACTACTCCTCTCTAACTCCAGGCTCTAACTCCTCCATATACTCTCTGACTCCAGGCTCTAACTCCTCCATATACTCTCTGACTCCAGGCTCTAACTCCTCCATATACTCTCTGACTCCAGGCTCTAACTCCTCCATATACTGTCTAACTCCAGGCTCTAACTCCTCCATATACTCTCTGACTCCAGGCTCTAACTCCTCCATATACTCTCTGACTCCAGGCTCTAACTCCTCCATATACTGTCTAACTCCAGGCTCTAACTCCTCCATATACTCTCTGATCCAGGCTCTAACTCCTCCATATACTCTCTGACTCCAGGCTCTAACTCCTCCATATACTCTCTGCTCCAGGCTCTAACTCCTACATATACTGTCTGACTCCAGGCTCTAACTCCTACATATACTGTCTGACTCCAGGCTCTAACTCCTCCATATACTCTCTGACTCCAGGCTATAACTCCTCCATATACTCTCTGACTCCAGGCTCTAACTCCTCCATATACTGTCTGACTCCAGGCTCTAACTCCTCCATATACTCTCTGACTCCAGGCTCTAACTCCTCCATATACTCTCTGCTCCAGGCTCTAACTCCTCCATATACTCTCTGACTCCAGGCTCTAACTCCTCCATATACTGTCTGACTCCAGGCTCTAACTCCTCCATATACTCTCTGACTCCAGGCTCTAACTCCTCCTCTCTAACTCCAGGCTCTAACTCCTCCATATACTCTCTGACTCCAGGCTCTAACTCCTCCATATACTCTCTGACTCCAGGCTCTAACTCCTCCATATACTGTCTGACTCCAGGCTCTAACTCCTCCATATAATCTCTGACTCCAGGCTCTAACTCCTCCATATACTCTCTTTTCCAGGCTATAGCTCCGCAGAAGGTGTAGAGTGTGCATCTGTGGACAAACAATCAATCTGTACAGCAATCTGGGGACAGAGTTATGAGTCATTAAAACTTGTTTTTCAACCAATCCACACATTTCTTTTAAACAAACTATAGTTTTGGTACGTCAGTTAGGACTTCTACTTTGTGCATGACACAAGTAATTTTTCCAAGAATTGTTTACAGACAGATTATTTCACTTATAATTCACTGTATCACAATTCCAGTGGGTCAGAACTTTACATACACTAAGTCCCCTTCCTCTGCGGAAGCATAGTTCCCGCTCAGCCCAGTCAAAACTGTTCGCTGCTCTGGCACCCCAATGGTGGAACAAGCTCCCTCACGACGCCAGGACAGCGGAGTCACTCACCACCTTCCGGAGACATTTGAAACCCCACCTCTTTAAGGAATACCTGGGATAGGATAAATTAATCCTTCTACCCACCCCCCCCCCCCCCCCAAAAAAAAACAAACAATATTAATAAAAAAAAAAAGAAATGGTAAAGTGACGTAAATGTAAATGTGCCCTTGAGCAAGGCACTTAACCCTAATTGCTCCTGTAAGTCGCTCTGGATAAGAGCATCTGCTAAATGACTAAAATGTAAAATGTAAATGTTGACTGTGGCTTTAAACATTTTGGAAAATTCCAGAAAATGATGTCATGTCTTTAGAAGCTTCTGATAGGCTAATTGACCAAATTTGAGTCAATTGGAGGTGTACATGTGGATGTATTTCAAGGCCTACCTTCATACTCAGTGCCTCTTTGCTTGACATCATGGGAAAATAAAAAGTAATCAGCCAAGACCTCAGAAAAAAAATTGTAGACCACCACAAGTCTGGTTCATCTTCGGAGCAATTTCCAAACGTACCACGTTCATCTGTACAAACAATAGTATGCAAGTATAAACACATGGGACCACGCAGCCGTCATACCGCTCAGGAAGGAGACGCGGTCTGTCTCCTAGAGATGAACGTACTTTGGTGTGAAAATTGCAAATCAATCCCAGAACAACAGCAAAGGACCTTGTGTATTTTACCTTTATTTAACTAGGCAAGTCAGTTAAGAACAAATTCTTATTTACAATGACGGCCTACACCGGCCAAACCCGGACGACGCTGGGCCAATTTTGCGCCGCCTTATGGGACTCCCAATCACGGCCAGTTGTGATACAGCCTGGAATCGAACCAGGGGGTCTGTAGTGACGCCTCAAGCACTGAGATGCAGTGCCTTAGACCACTGCGCCACTCGGGAGCCCAGATACTTGAGGAAACAGGTACAAAAGTATCTATATCCGCAGTAAAACGAGTCCTATATCGACATAACCTGAAAGGCCGCTCAGCAAGGAAGAAGCCACTGCTCCAAAACCGCCATAAAAAAGCCAGACTACGGTTTGCAACTGCACATGGGGACAAAGATCTTACTTTTTGTAGAAAATGTCCTCTGGTCTGATGAAACAAAAATATAACTGTTTGGCCATAATGACCATTGTTATGTTTGGAGGAAAAATGGGGTTCTTGCAAGCCGAAGAACACCATCCCAACCATGAAGCACAGGGGTGGCAGCATCATGCTGTGGGGGTGCTTTGCTGCAGGAGGGACTGGTGCACTTCACAAAATAGATGTCATCATGAGGAAGGAAAATGATGTGGATA